>NW_018401061.1:47841-47966 GCF_002168275.2 Theobroma umbraticum | reverse complement strand
AATTTTTCTATATTTTTAGTTAAAATAGGTTATAATTGAATGTCTACCTTGAGAAACATGGAGAAAAAGCCATTCATTGAGAAGAGAAGTCCATTTATAGTCACCCATTCTTTCCAAAGCCTTAT
>NW_018401061.1:47661-47831 GCF_002168275.2 Theobroma umbraticum | reverse complement strand
AAATAGTTTTATAATCTCATAATTGATTTTAGGTTCGATTATTTTTATATAATTGGTTCAAACAGATTATAATTGAATATCTATCTCAATAAATATGAAAAAAAGGCATTCATTGGCAGGAAAAGTCCGTAGATAGTCTCCCATTCCTTTAAAAGCCTTATTACTCGCTT
>NW_018401061.1:47269-47651 GCF_002168275.2 Theobroma umbraticum | reverse complement strand
TATAATCTCATAATTCATTTTAAGTTGAATTTTTCTTCATTTTTAGCTAAAACACACTATAATTAAATGCATGCTTAGGAAAACGTGTAGAAAAAGCTATTCATTGAAAGAAAAAGTACATTTATAGTCACCCATTCGTTCAAAGGCCTTAGTACTTGCTTTAAATGGTTTTATAATCTCATAATTGATTTTCAGTTGAATTCTTTTATACTATGGTTAAAACAGACTATAATTGAATGTCTGCCTTGAGAAATTTGTAGAAAAAAGCATTCACTGACAAGAAAAGTCCATTTATAGTCTCCTATTCCTTTAAAAGCCTTATTACTCGCCTTAAATGGTTTTATAATCTTAAAATTGCTTTTAAGTTTAATTTGCTTTACAT
>NW_018401061.1:46975-47152 GCF_002168275.2 Theobroma umbraticum | reverse complement strand
GGTTTTATAATCTCATAGTTGATTTTAAGTTGAATTTGTTACATTTTTCATTAACACAGATTATAATTGAATGCTTACTTCGGGAAATGTATTGGAAAATCCATTTAATTGGAAGAAAAGTCCATTTATTGTCTCCCATTCCTTTAAAAGCCTTATTACTCGCTTTAAAAGGTTTTA
>NW_018401061.1:46789-46965 GCF_002168275.2 Theobroma umbraticum | reverse complement strand
ATTGATTTTAAGTTGAATTTTTTTACATTTTAGGTTAAAATAGGTTATAATTGAATGTCTACCTTGGAAAACATGTAGAAAAAGCCATTCATTGAAAAGAAAGTCCATTTATAGTCACCCATTCTTTCAAAAGCCTTATTACTCGCTTAAAGAGTTTTATAATCTCATAATTGATT
>NW_018401061.1:46698-46779 GCF_002168275.2 Theobroma umbraticum | reverse complement strand
TTCATTTTACATAATTGGTTAAAATAGATTATAATTGAATGTCTACCTCAACAAACATGAAGAAAAAGGCATTCATTGGCA
>NW_018401061.1:46463-46598 GCF_002168275.2 Theobroma umbraticum | reverse complement strand
AGCTGAATTTTTCTACATTTTTAGTTAAAATAGGTTATAATTGAATGTCTACCTTGGAAAACATGGAGAAAAAGCCTTTCATTAAGAAGAAAAGTCTATTTATAACCACCCATTCTTTCAAAAGCCTTATTACTC
>NW_018401061.1:46289-46453 GCF_002168275.2 Theobroma umbraticum | reverse complement strand
GTTTTATAATCTCATAATTGATTTTAGTTTTGATTATTTTTATATAATTAGTTAAAATAGATTATAATTGAATGTCTACCTCAATAAACGTGAAAAAAAGGTATTCATTTTGCAAGAAAAGTCCGTAGATAGTCTCTCATTCCTTTAAAAGCCTTATTACTCGC
>NW_018401061.1:46121-46279 GCF_002168275.2 Theobroma umbraticum | reverse complement strand
TTTATAATCTCATAATTCATTTTAAGTTGAAGTTTTCTTCATTTTTAGCTAAAACACACTATAATTGAATGCATGCCTAGGAAAATATATAGAAAAAGCTATTCATTGAAAGGAAAAGTACATTTATAGTCACTCATTCCTTCAAAGGCCTTATTACT
>NW_018401061.1:45986-46111 GCF_002168275.2 Theobroma umbraticum | reverse complement strand
GGTTTTATAATCTCATAATTGATTTTCAGTTGAATTCTTTTACACTATGGTTAAAACAGACTATAATTGAATGTCTGCCTTGAGAAATGTGTAGAAAAAAGCATTCACTGACAAGAAAAGTCCAT
>NW_018401061.1:45866-45976 GCF_002168275.2 Theobroma umbraticum | reverse complement strand
TTATTCCTTCAAAAGCCTTATTACTCTCCTTAAATGGTTTTATAATCTCAAAATTACTTTTAAGTTTAATTTGCTTTACATTTTTTGTTAAAACAAGTTATAATTGAATG
>NW_018401061.1:45381-45779 GCF_002168275.2 Theobroma umbraticum | reverse complement strand
TCACCCATTCCTTTAAAAGCTTTATTACTCAGTTTAAATGGTTTTATAATCTCATAGTTGATTTTAAGTTGAATTTGTTATATTTTTCATTAAAATAGACTATAATTGAATGCTTACTTCGAGAAATGTATTGGAAAATCCATTTATTTGGCAGAAAAGTCCATTTATTGTCTCTCATTCCTTTAAAAGCTTTATTACTCGCTTTAAAAGGTTTTATAAGCTCATAATTGATTTTAAGTTGAATTTTTCTAAATTTTAGGTTAAAATAGGTTATAATTGAATGTCTACCTTGGGAAACATGTAGAAAAAGCCATTTATTGAAAATAAAGGTCCATTTATAGTCACCCATTCTTTCAAAAGCCTTATTACTTGCTTAAATAGTTTTATAATCTCATAAT
>NW_018401061.1:45222-45371 GCF_002168275.2 Theobroma umbraticum | reverse complement strand
TTCAATTCATTTTACATAATTGGTTAAGATAGATTATAATTGAATGTCTACTTCAAGAAATGTGAAGAAAAAGGCTTTTATTGGCAAGAAAGTCTATTTATAGTCTCCCATTTCTTGAAAAGCCTTATTATTCGCTTTATATGATTTTA
>NW_018401061.1:45099-45212 GCF_002168275.2 Theobroma umbraticum | reverse complement strand
ATTCATTTTAAGTAAAATTTTTCTATATTTTTAGTTAAAACTGACTATAATTGAATGTATGCCTCGGGAAACATGTAGAAAAAGCTATTCATTGAAAGGAAAAGTATATTTAT
>NW_018401061.1:44898-45089 GCF_002168275.2 Theobroma umbraticum | reverse complement strand
TCCTTCAAAGGCCTTATTACTCGCTTTGAATGGTTTTGTATTCTCATAATTGATTTTAAGCTGAATTTTTTCAAACTTTGGTTAAAATAGACTATAATTAATTGTCTAACTCATGAAACGTGAAGAAAAAAGTATTGATTGGCAACAAAAGTCCATTTATAGTCTCCCATTCCTTCAAAAGCCTTATTACT
>NW_018401061.1:44535-44798 GCF_002168275.2 Theobroma umbraticum | reverse complement strand
TATATGATTTTATAATCTCATAATTCATTTTAAGTAAAATTTTTCTATATTTTTCGTTAAAACTGACTATAATTGAATGTATACCTTGACAAACATGTAGAAAAAGCCATTCATTGAAAGGAAAAGTTTATTTATAGTCACCCATTCCTTTAAAGGCCTTATTACTCGCTTTGAATGGTTTTGTATTCTCATAATTGATTTTAGGCTGAATTTTTTCAAACTTTGGTTAAAACAGACTATAATTGATTGTCTAACTCATGAAA
>NW_018401061.1:44212-44400 GCF_002168275.2 Theobroma umbraticum | reverse complement strand
GCCTTATTACTCGCTTTAAATTGTTTTTCAATCTCATAATTGATTTTAAGTTGATTTTTTTTACACTTTTAGTGAAAAAAGACTATAATTGAATGTATACCTAGTGAAATGTGAAGAAAAAGTCATTTATTGATAAGAAAAGTCCATTTATAGTCACCCATTCCTTCAGAACTCTTATTACTCGCTTT
>NW_018401061.1:43902-44195 GCF_002168275.2 Theobroma umbraticum | reverse complement strand
CATAATTGATTTTAACTTGAATTTTTTTGCATTCTTCATTAAAACAGACTATAAATAAATGCATTCCTTGGAAAACATGAAGAGAAAGCCACTCATGGAGAAGAAAAGTCCATTTAGAGTAACTTATTCTTTCAAAAGCCTTATTACTCACTTTAAAAGTTTTCATAATCTCATAATTGATTTTAAGTTTAATTTTTTCACATTTTTGTTAAAGCAAACTATAATTGAATGTCTATCTCAAGAAACGCAAAGAAAAAAGCATTCATTGGCAAGAAAAGTCTATTTATGGTTAC
>NW_018401061.1:43739-43892 GCF_002168275.2 Theobroma umbraticum | reverse complement strand
AAAAGCCTTATTACTCACTTTAAATGATTTTATAATCTCATAATTCATTTTAAATTGAATTTTTCTTCATTTTTGGTTAAAACAAATAATAATTGAATGTATGCCTTGAGAAACATGTGGAAAAATCCATTCATTGAAAGGAAAAGTACATTT
>NW_018401061.1:43557-43729 GCF_002168275.2 Theobroma umbraticum | reverse complement strand
ATTCCTTCAAAGGCCTTATTACTCGCTTTGAATTGTTTTATAATCTCATAATTGATTTTAAGCTGAATTTTTTCAAACTTTGGTTAAAGCAGACTATAATTGAATGTCTAACTCATAAAACATGAAAAAAAAAGCATTGATTGGCAAGAAAAGTCTATTTATAGTCTCTCAT
>NW_018401061.1:43380-43547 GCF_002168275.2 Theobroma umbraticum | reverse complement strand
GCCATATTACTCGCTTTAAATGGTTTTTCAGTCTCATAATTGAATTTAAGTTGAATTTTTTTACACTTTTGGTTAAAACAGATTATAATTGAATGTATACCTCATGAAACATGAAGAAAAAGTCATTTACTGGCAAGAAAAGTGCATTTATAGTCACCCATTCCTTC
>NW_018401061.1:43189-43370 GCF_002168275.2 Theobroma umbraticum | reverse complement strand
TTACTCGCTTTAAATGGTTTTAGAATCTCATAATTAATTTTAACTTGAATTTTTTTGCATTCTTCATTAAAAAGGACTAAAATTGAATGCGTTCCTTGGAAAACATGAAGAAAAAGCCATTCATCAGGAAGAAAAGTCCATTTATAGTCACCTATTCTTTCAAAAGCCTTATTACTCGCTT
>NW_018401061.1:42869-43089 GCF_002168275.2 Theobroma umbraticum | reverse complement strand
ACCTCAAGAAATGTGAAGAAAAAGGCATTCATTAGCAAGAAAAGTCCATTTATAATCTCCAATTCCTTCAAAAGCCTTATTACTCGCTTTAAACTGTTTTATAATCTTATAATTCATTTTAAGTTTAATTTTTCTACATTTTTGGTTAAAACAGATTATAATTGAATGTTTACATCAAGAAACGTGGAGAAAAAAGCATTCATTGGTAAGAAAAGTTCAT
>NW_018401061.1:42689-42859 GCF_002168275.2 Theobroma umbraticum | reverse complement strand
TCATTCCTTCAAAAGCCTTATTACTAACCCTAAATGGTTTTGTAATCCCAAAATTAATTTTAAGTTTCATTTGTTTTATATTTTTAGTTAAAACAGGTTATAATTGAATGCCTGCCTTAGGAAATATGGAGAAAAAGCCATTCATTAAGAAGAAAAGTCCATTTATAGTC
>NW_018401061.1:42356-42679 GCF_002168275.2 Theobroma umbraticum | reverse complement strand
TCAAAAGCCTTATTACTCGCTTTAAATAGTTTATAATCTTATAATTGATTTTAGGTTCAACTAATTTTACATAATTGGTTAAAACAGCTTATAATTGAATGTCTACCTCAAGAAATGTGAAGCAAAAGGCATTCATTGGCAAGAAAGTTTATTTATAGTCTCTCATTTCTTCAAAAGCTTTATTACTTGCTTTAAATGGATTTTCAGTCTCATAATTGATTTTAAGTTGAATTCTTTTACACTTTAGTTAAAACAGACTATAATTGAATATCTACCTTGAGAAATGTGAAGAAAAAGCATTCATTGGTAAGAAAAGTTCATTT
>NW_018401061.1:42120-42346 GCF_002168275.2 Theobroma umbraticum | reverse complement strand
ATTCCTTCAAAAGCCTTATTACTAACTTTAATTGGTTTTATAATCTCAAAATTGTTTTTAAATTTAATTTGTTTTACAATTTTTCTTAAAATAGGTTATAATTGAATGCCTACTTCTGGAAATATAGAGAAAAAGCCATTCATTGGGAAGAAAAGTCTATTTATAGTCACCCATTCGTCCAAAAGCCTTATTACTCGCTTTAAATGGTTTTATAATCTTATAATTG
>NW_018401061.1:42000-42110 GCF_002168275.2 Theobroma umbraticum | reverse complement strand
GAATTTTTCTACATTTTTAGTTAAAATAGGTTATAATTGAATGTCTACCTCGGGAAACATGGAGAAAAAGCCATTTATTGAGAAGAAAAGTCTATTTATAGTCACCCATT
>NW_018401061.1:41883-41990 GCF_002168275.2 Theobroma umbraticum | reverse complement strand
CCTTATTACTCGCTTTAAATAGTTTTATAATCTCATAAGTGATTTTAGGTTCAATTATTTTTATATAATTGGTTAAAACAAATTATAATTGAATGTTTACCTCAAGA
>NW_018401061.1:41627-41873 GCF_002168275.2 Theobroma umbraticum | reverse complement strand
AAAAGGCATTCATTAGCAAGAAAAGTACATTTATAGTCTCCCATTCCTTTAAAAGCCCTATTACTCGTTTGAAATGGTTTTATAATCTCATAATTCATTTTAAGTTGATTTTTTCAATATATTTGGCTAATACAGAAAATAATTGAATGTATACCTTGAGAAACATGTAGAAAAATTCATTCATTGAAAGAAAAAGTACATTTATAGTCACCCATCCCTTCAAAGGCCTTATTACTCGCTTTGAAT
>NW_018401061.1:41292-41617 GCF_002168275.2 Theobroma umbraticum | reverse complement strand
TCTCATAATTCATTTTAAGCTGAATTTTTTCAAACTTTTGTTAAAACAGGCTATAATTGAATGTCTAACTCATGAAACATGAAGAAAAAAGTATTGATTGGGAAGAAAAGGCCATTTATAGTCTCTCATTCCTTCAAAAGCCTTAGTACTTGCTTTAAATAGTTTTTCAGTCTCATAATTGATTTTAAGTTGAATTTTTTTTACACTTTTTGTTAAAATAGACTATAATTGAATTTATACCTCATGAGACATGAAGAAAAAGTCATTTACTGGAAAGAAAAGTCCATTTATAGTCACCCATTCCTTCAAAAACCTTATAACTCGC
>NW_018401061.1:41168-41282 GCF_002168275.2 Theobroma umbraticum | reverse complement strand
TTTATAATCTCATAATTGATTTCAACTTGATTTTTTTTACATTTTTCATTAAAACAGACTATAATTGATTGTGTTCCTTGGAAAACGTGAAGAAAAAGTCATTCATTGAGAAGA
>NW_018401061.1:41049-41158 GCF_002168275.2 Theobroma umbraticum | reverse complement strand
TATAGTCACCTATTCTTTCAAAAGCCTCATTACTCGCTTTAAATCATTTTATAAACTCATAATTGATTTTAAGTTGAATTTTTCCACATTTTTAGTTAAAACAAACTAT
>NW_018401061.1:40542-40831 GCF_002168275.2 Theobroma umbraticum | reverse complement strand
GGTTAAAACAAACTATAATTGAATGTCTACCTCAAGAAACGTGAAGAAAAAAGCCTTCATTGAAAAGAAAAGTTCATTTATAGCCACCCATTCCTTCAAAACCCTTATTACTCACTTTAAATGGTTTTATAATGTCACAATTGATTTTAAGTTCAATTTTGTTTACATGTTTGGTTAAAACAGAGTATAAGTGAATGTTTTCCCTGTGAAACATGAACAAAAAGGCATTCATTGGTAAGAAATGTCCATTTATAGTCACCCGTTCCTTCAAAAGCCTTATTACTCGCTT
>NW_018401061.1:40034-40241 GCF_002168275.2 Theobroma umbraticum | reverse complement strand
CATGTATAAAAAGCCATTCATTGAAAGAAAAAGTACATTTATAGTCACCCATACATTCAAAGGCCTTATTACTCGTTTTAAATGGTCCTATAATCTCATAACTGATTTTAAGCTGAATTTTTTTATACTTTGGTTAAAACAAACTATAATTGACTGTCTGTCTCAAGAAATGTGAAGAAAGAACCATTCATTGGCAAGAAAAGTTCA
>NW_018401061.1:39862-40024 GCF_002168275.2 Theobroma umbraticum | reverse complement strand
CTCATTCCTTCAAAAGCCTTATTGCTAACCTTAAATGGTTTCATAATCTCAAAATTGATTTCAAGTTTAATTTGTTTTATATTTTCAGTTAAAAAAGGTTATAATTGAATTCCTACCTAGCGAAACATGGAGCAAAAGTCATTCATTAAGAAGAAAAGTCCA
>NW_018401061.1:39761-39852 GCF_002168275.2 Theobroma umbraticum | reverse complement strand
CCCATTCTTCCAAAAGCCTTATAACTCGCTTTAAATAGTTTTATAATCTCATAATTGAATTTAAGTTGAATTTTTCTACATTTTTGGTTAA
>NW_018401061.1:39493-39661 GCF_002168275.2 Theobroma umbraticum | reverse complement strand
TTATAATCCCAAAATTGATTTTAAGTTTAATTTGTTTTATATTTTTAGTTAAAAATGGTTATAATTTAATTCCTACCTTAGAAAACATGGGGAAAAAACCATTCATTAAGGAAAAAAAGTCCATTTATAGACACCCATTCTTTCAAAAGCCTTATTACTCGCTTTAAA
>NW_018401061.1:39090-39270 GCF_002168275.2 Theobroma umbraticum | reverse complement strand
AAAAGCCATTCATTGAGAAGAAATGTCCATTTATAGTCACCCATTCTTTCAAAAACCATATTACTCGCTTAACATAATTTTATAATCTCATAATTGATTTTAGGTTCAATTATTTTTATATAATTCGTTAAAACAGATTATAATTGAATGTCTACCTCAAGAAATGTGAAGAAAAAGACA
>NW_018401061.1:38796-38879 GCF_002168275.2 Theobroma umbraticum | reverse complement strand
AAAGAAAAAGTATATTTATAGTCACCCATTCCTTCAAAGGCGTTATTACTCACTTTAATTGGTTTTATAATCTCATAATTGAT
>NW_018401061.1:38647-38786 GCF_002168275.2 Theobroma umbraticum | reverse complement strand
ATTCTTTTACACTTTGGTTAAAACAGACTATAATTGAATGTGTGCCTTGATAAATGTATAGAAAAAAGCATTCACTACGAAGAAAAGTCCATTTATAGTCTCATATTCCTTCAAAAGCCTTATTACTCACCTTAAATGG
>NW_018401061.1:38481-38637 GCF_002168275.2 Theobroma umbraticum | reverse complement strand
TCAAAATTGCTTTTAAGTTTAATTTGTTTTACATTTGTGGTTAAAATAGGCTATAATTGAATGCTTGCCTTGGGAAACATGGAGAAAAAGCCACTCATTGAGAACAAAAGTCCATTTATAGTCACCCATTCCTTCAGAACTCTTATTACTCGCTTT
>NW_018401061.1:38258-38471 GCF_002168275.2 Theobroma umbraticum | reverse complement strand
ATAATCTCATAATTGATTTTAACTTGAATTTTTTTGCATTCTTCATTAAAAAAGACTATAATTGAATGCATTCCTTGGGAAACGTAAAGAGAATGCCATTCATGGAGAAAAAAAATCCATTTCTAGTCACTTATTCTTTCAAAAGCCTTATTACTCGCTTTAAAAGTTTTCATAATCTCATGATTGATTTTAGGTTCAATTATTTTTATATAA
>NW_018401061.1:38023-38248 GCF_002168275.2 Theobroma umbraticum | reverse complement strand
CAGATTATAATTGAATGTCTATCTTAAGAAACATGAAGAAAAAGCATTCATTAGCAAGAAAAGTCTATTTATGGTTACCCATTCTTTCAAAAGCCATATTACTCACTTTAAATGATTTGATAATCTCATAATTCATTTTAAGTTAAATTTTTCTTCATTTTTAGTTAAAACAGATAAAAATTAAATGTATACCTCAGGAAACATGTAGAAAAATCCATTCATTGA
>NW_018401061.1:37853-38013 GCF_002168275.2 Theobroma umbraticum | reverse complement strand
ACATTTATAGTCACCCATTCCTTCAAAGGACTTATTACTCGCTTTGAATGGTTTTATAATCTCATAATTGATTTTAAACTGAATTTTTTCAAACTTTAGTTAAAATAGACTATAATTGAATGTCTAACTCATGAAACATGAAGAAAAAAGCATTGATTGG
>NW_018401061.1:37662-37753 GCF_002168275.2 Theobroma umbraticum | reverse complement strand
AAAATGAGTAATAAGGCTTTTGAAGGAATAGGTGACTATAAATGGACTTTTCTTTTTAGTGAATGCTTTTTTCTTCATATTTCTTGAGGTA
>NW_018401061.1:37540-37652 GCF_002168275.2 Theobroma umbraticum | reverse complement strand
TATAGTTTGTTTTAACCAAAAATGTAGAAAAAATCAGCTTAAAATCAATTATGAAATTATAAAACCATTCAAAGCGAGTAATAAGGCCTTTGAAGGAATGGGTGACTATAAA
>NW_018401061.1:37100-37317 GCF_002168275.2 Theobroma umbraticum | reverse complement strand
TCATTTAAAGTGAGTAATAAGGCTTTTGAAGGAATGGGTAACCATAAATAGACTCTTCTTGCCAATGAATGCTTGTTTCTTTACATTTCCTAAGATAGACATTCAATTATAATCTGTTGTAACCCATTATATTAAAATAATTGAACTTAAAATCAATTATGAGATTATAAAAATATTTCAAGCGAGTAACAAGGCTTTTGAAAGAATGGGTGACTAT
>NW_018401061.1:36805-37090 GCF_002168275.2 Theobroma umbraticum | reverse complement strand
TTCTTCTCAATGAATGGCTTTTTCTCCATGTTTTCCAAGTTAGACATTCAATTATAACCTATTTTACCCAAAAATGAAGAAAAATTCAGCTTCAAATCAATTTTGACATTATAAAACCATTTAATGTTTTGAAGGAATGGGTGATCATAAATAGACTTTTCTTGCCAATGAATGTTTTTTCTTCACGTTACTTAAGGTAGACATTCAATTATAGTTTGTTGTAACCAAAAATATGGAAAAATTCAACTTAAAATCAATTATGAGGTTATAAAACCATTTAAAGCG
>NW_018401061.1:36661-36795 GCF_002168275.2 Theobroma umbraticum | reverse complement strand
CTTTTGAAAGAATAGGTGACTATAAATGGACTTTTCTTCTCAATGAATGGTTTTTTTTTCATGTTTTCCACAGAACGCATTCAATTATAGTTTGTTTTAATAAAGAATGCAAAAAAATTCAAGTTAAAATCAAT
>NW_018401061.1:36494-36651 GCF_002168275.2 Theobroma umbraticum | reverse complement strand
TAAAACTATTTAAAGTGAGTAATAAGGTTTTTGAAGGAATGGATGACTATAAATGAACTTTTCTTGCCAGTAAATAACTTTTTCTTCATGTTTCACGAGGTATACATTCAATTATAGTCTGTTTTAACCAAAAGTGTAAAAAAATTCAACTTAAAAT
>NW_018401061.1:36271-36394 GCF_002168275.2 Theobroma umbraticum | reverse complement strand
AAGAAACGTGAAGAAAAAAGCATTCATTATCAAGAAAAGTCTATTTATGATCACCCATTCCTTCAAAAGCCTTACTACTCACCTTAAATGGTTTTATAATGTCAAAATTGATTTTAAGCTGAA
>NW_018401061.1:35987-36261 GCF_002168275.2 Theobroma umbraticum | reverse complement strand
TTTTTGGTTAAAATAGGTTATAATTGAATGTCTAACTTGGAAAACATGGAGGAAAAGCCATTCATTGAAAAGAAAAGTCTATTTATAGTCACCCATTCTTTCAAAAGCCTTAGTACTCGCTTGAAATAGTTTTATAATCTCATAATTGATTTTAAGTTCAATTATTTTAATATAATTGGTTAAAACATATTGTAATTGAATGTCTATCTTAAGAAACGTGAAGAAAAAAGCATTCATTGGCAAGAAAAGTCTATTTATGGTTACCCATTCCTTC
>NW_018401061.1:35570-35738 GCF_002168275.2 Theobroma umbraticum | reverse complement strand
TTGGTTAAAACAAACTATAATTGAATGTCTACCTCAAGAAATGTGAAGAAAAAAAATTCATTGAAAAGAAAAGTCCATTTATAGTCATCTATTCCTTCAAGAGCCTTATTACTCACGTTAAATGGTTTTATAATGTCAAAATTGATTTTAAGTTCAATTTTGTTTACA
>NW_018401061.1:35452-35560 GCF_002168275.2 Theobroma umbraticum | reverse complement strand
AAACAGAGTATAAGTGAATGTCTTCATCATGAAACATGAACAAAAAGGCATCATTGGCAAGAACTGTCCATTTATAATAACCCGTTCCTTCAAAAGCCTTATTACTCC
>NW_018401061.1:35250-35442 GCF_002168275.2 Theobroma umbraticum | reverse complement strand
TTTTATAATCTTATAATTGATTTTAGGTTGAATTTTTTTTTACATATGTGATTAAAATAGACTATAATTGAATGCATGCTTTCAAAACCATGTATAAAAAGCCACTCATTAAAAGAAAAAGTGCATTTATAGTCACCCATACCTTCAAAGGTCTTATTACTGGCTGTAAATGGTCTTATAATCTCATAACTG
>NW_018401061.1:35084-35240 GCF_002168275.2 Theobroma umbraticum | reverse complement strand
GAATTTTTTTACACTTTGGTTAAAACATATTGTAATTGAATATCTGCCTAGAGAAATATAAAGAAAAAACCATTTATTGGCAAAAAAAGTTCATTTATAGTTTCCCATTCCTTCAAAAACCTTATTACTAACCTTAAATGGTTTTATAATCCCAAA
>NW_018401061.1:34860-35074 GCF_002168275.2 Theobroma umbraticum | reverse complement strand
AGTTTAATTTGTTTTATATTTTTGGTTAAAACAGGTTACAATTTAATTCCTGCCTTAGGAAACATGGAGAAAGAGCCATTCATTAAGAAGAAAAGTCCATTTATAAACACCCATTCTTTCAAAAGCCTTATTACTCGCTTTAAATGGTTATATAATCTCATAATTGAATTTAAGTTGAATTTGTCTACATTTTTGGTTAAAATAGGTTATAATT
>NW_018401061.1:34747-34850 GCF_002168275.2 Theobroma umbraticum | reverse complement strand
CTTGGGAAACATGAAGAAAAAGCCATTCATTAAGAAGAAATGTCTATTTATAGTCACCCATTCTTTCAAAAACCATATTACTCGCTTAACATAGTTTTATAAT
>NW_018401061.1:34621-34737 GCF_002168275.2 Theobroma umbraticum | reverse complement strand
ATTTTAGGTTCAATTATTTTTATATAATTCATTAAAACGGATTATAATTGAATGTCTACCTGAAGAAATGTGAAGAAAAAGGCATTCATTAGCAAGAAAAGTCCATTTATAGTCTC
>NW_018401061.1:34508-34601 GCF_002168275.2 Theobroma umbraticum | reverse complement strand
TTACTTGCTTTAAATGGTTTTATAATCTCATAATTCATTTTAAGTTAAATTTTTCTACTTTTTTACCTAAAACAGACTATAATTGAATGCATG
>NW_018401061.1:34402-34498 GCF_002168275.2 Theobroma umbraticum | reverse complement strand
CATATAGAAAAAGCCATTCATTGAATGAAAAAGTATATTTATAGTCACTTATTCCTTCAATGGCCTTATTACTCGCTTTAAATGGTTTTATAATCT
>NW_018401061.1:34298-34392 GCF_002168275.2 Theobroma umbraticum | reverse complement strand
TTTAAGTTGAAGTTTTTTACACTTTGGTTAAAACAAACTATAATTGAATGTTTGCCTCAAGAAATGTGAAGAAAAAAGAATTCATTGGCAAGAA
>NW_018401061.1:33799-34094 GCF_002168275.2 Theobroma umbraticum | reverse complement strand
AATTGATTTTAAATTTAATTTGTTTTACATTTTTTGTTAAAACAGGTTATAATTGAATGCCTACCTACAGGTTAAAACATGTAGAAAAAGCCATTCATTGAAAGGAAAAGTGCATTTACGGCAACCCATTCCTTCAAAGGCCTTATTATTCACTTTGAATGGTTTTATATTCTCATAATTGAGTTTAAGCTAAATTTTTCAAACTTTGGTTAGAACATACTATAATTGATTGTCTAACTCATGAAACATGAAGAAAAAACTATTGATTGGCAAGAAAAGTCCATTTATAGTCTCT
>NW_018401061.1:33656-33789 GCF_002168275.2 Theobroma umbraticum | reverse complement strand
AAAGCCTTATTACTCACTTTAAATTATTTTTCAATCTCATAATTGATTTTTAGTTGAATTTTTTTATACTTTTGGTTAAAACAGATTATAATTGAATGTATACCTCGTGAAATGTGAAGAAAAAGTCATTTAT
>NW_018401061.1:33394-33578 GCF_002168275.2 Theobroma umbraticum | reverse complement strand
AATTGATTTTAAGTTGAATTTTTTTGCATCCTTCATTAAAACAGACTATAATTGAATGCGTTCCTTGGGAAACATGAAAAAAAAGCCATTCATGACGATGAAAAGTCTATTTATAGTCACCTGTTCTTTTAAAAGCCTTATTACTCGCTTTAAAAGTTTTCATAATCTCATAATTGATTTTAAG
>NW_018401061.1:32854-33019 GCF_002168275.2 Theobroma umbraticum | reverse complement strand
CAAAAGCCTTATTACTCACTTTAAATGATTTTATAATCTCATAATTTATTTTGAGTTGAATTTTTCTTCATTTTTAGTTAAAACAGACAATAATTGAATGTATTCCTCAAAAAACATGTAGAAAAATCCATTCATTGAAAGGAAAAGTACATTTATAGTCACCCA
>NW_018401061.1:32623-32754 GCF_002168275.2 Theobroma umbraticum | reverse complement strand
TGGCTTTTTCTCCATGTTTCCCAAGGTAGGCATTCAATTATAACCTGTTTTAACAAAAAATGTAAAATAAATTAAATTTAAAATCAATTTTGAGATTATAAAACCTTTTAAAGTGAGTAACAAGGCTTTTG
>NW_018401061.1:32282-32422 GCF_002168275.2 Theobroma umbraticum | reverse complement strand
GACTATAAATATACTTTTCCTTTCAATGAATGGCTTTTTCTACATGTTTCCCTACACATGCATTCAATTATAGTCTGTTTTAGCCAAAAATATAGAAAAATTCAGCTTAAAATGAATTATGAGATTATAAAACCATTTAA
>NW_018401061.1:31983-32272 GCF_002168275.2 Theobroma umbraticum | reverse complement strand
AAGGCTTTTGAAGGAATGAGAGACTATAAATGGACCTTTCTTGCTAATGAATGCCTTTTTCTCCACATTTCTTGAGGTAGACAATCAATTATAATCTATTTTAACCAATTATATAAAAATAATTGAACCTAAAAATAATTATGAGATTATAAAACTATGTTAAGCGAGTAGTAAGGCTTTCAAAAGAATAGGTGACTATAAATGGACATTTCTTCTCAATGAATTTCTTTTTCTCCATGTTTCCCAAGGTAAACATTCAATTATAACCTATTTTAACCAAAAATGTAGA
>NW_018401061.1:31750-31973 GCF_002168275.2 Theobroma umbraticum | reverse complement strand
TTAAATTCAATTATGAGATTATAAAACCATCTAAAGCTAGTAATAAGGCTTTTGGAAGAATGAGTGTCTATAAATGGTCTTTTCTTCTTAATGAATGGCTTTTTCTCTATGTTTCCCAAGGCAGGAATTCAATTATAACCTGTTTTAATGAAAAATATAAAACAAATTAAACTTAAAATCAATTTTTGGATTATAAAACCATTTAAGGTTAGTAATAAGGCTT
>NW_018401061.1:31422-31740 GCF_002168275.2 Theobroma umbraticum | reverse complement strand
AGGAGACTATAAATGAACTTTTCTTACCAATGAATAGTTTTTTATTCACATTTCTCTAGGCAGACATTCAATTATAGTTTGTTTTAACCCAAGTGTAAAAAATTCAACTTAAAATCAGTTATGAAATTATAAGACCATTTAAAGCGAGTAATAAGGCCTTTGAAGGTATGAGTGACTATAAATGTACTTTTTCTTTCAATGAATGGCTTTTTATATATGTTTCTCAAGGTATGCATTCAATTATAGTCTGTTTTAACAAAAAATGTAAAAAAAAAATTCAACCTATAATCAATTATGATATTATAAAATCATTTAAAG
>NW_018401061.1:31296-31412 GCF_002168275.2 Theobroma umbraticum | reverse complement strand
GGCTTTTGAAGGAATGGGTGACTATAAATGCACATTTCTTACCAATGAATGCCTTTTGTTCTTGTTTCACGATGAAGACATTCACTTATACTCTGTTTTAACCAAAAATGTAAACA
>NW_018401061.1:31101-31196 GCF_002168275.2 Theobroma umbraticum | reverse complement strand
TTGCCAATGAATGCTTTTTTCTTCACATTTCTGGAGGCAAACATTCAATTATAGTCTGTTTTAACCAAATTGTAAAAAACTTCAACTTAAAATCA
>NW_018401061.1:31024-31091 GCF_002168275.2 Theobroma umbraticum | reverse complement strand
TATAAAACCATTTAAAGTGAGTAATAAGGACTTTGAAGGAATGCGTGACTATAAATATACTTTTCCT
>NW_018401061.1:30934-31014 GCF_002168275.2 Theobroma umbraticum | reverse complement strand
GGCTTTTTCTACATGTTTCCCTATGCATGCATTCAATTATAGTCTGTTTTAACCAAAAATGTAGAAAAATTCAACTTAAA
>NW_018401061.1:30798-30924 GCF_002168275.2 Theobroma umbraticum | reverse complement strand
AGATTATAAAACCATTTAAAGCAAGTAATAAGGATTTTGAAGGAATGAGAGACTATAAATGGACTTTTCTTCCTAATGAATGCCTTTTTCTTCACATTTCTTGAGGTAGACATTCAATTATAATAT
>NW_018401061.1:30543-30785 GCF_002168275.2 Theobroma umbraticum | reverse complement strand
ATATAAAAATAATTGAACCTAAAATCAATTATGAGATTATAAAACTATGTTAAGTGAGTAATAAGGCTTTGGAAAGAATGAGTGACTATAAATGGACATTTCATCACAATGAATGGCTTTTTCTCCATGTATCCCAACGTAGACATTCAATTATAACCTATTTTAACCAAAAATATAGAAATATTCAGCTTAAATTCAATTATGAGATTATAAAACCATTTAAAGCGAGTAATAAGGCTTTT
>NW_018401061.1:30382-30529 GCF_002168275.2 Theobroma umbraticum | reverse complement strand
CTATAAATGGACTTTTCTTCTTAATGAATGGCTTTTTCTCCATGTTTCCCAAGGTAGAAATTTAATTATAATCTGTTTTAACAAAAAAATATAAAACAAATCAAACTTAAAATCAATTTTGGGATTATAAAACCATTTAAGGTTAGT
>NW_018401061.1:30105-30372 GCF_002168275.2 Theobroma umbraticum | reverse complement strand
TTGAAGGAATGGGAGACTATAAATGAACTTTTCTTGCCAATAAATGGTTTTTTCTTCACATTTCTGTAGGCAGATATTTAATTATAGTCTGTTTTAACCAAAGGCTAAAAAAATTCAACTTAAAATCGGTTATGAGATTATAAGACCATTTAAAGCGAGTAACAAGGACTTTGAAGACATTCACTTATACTCTATTTTAACCAAAAATGTAACCAAAATTGAACTTAAAATCAATTTTGACATTATAAAACCATTTAAAGTGAGTAA
>NW_018401061.1:29693-29899 GCF_002168275.2 Theobroma umbraticum | reverse complement strand
CAAAAATGTAGAAAAATTCAACTTAAAATGAATTATGAGATTATAAAACTATTTGAAGTGAGTAATAAGGCTTTTGACGGAATGGGTGACCATAAATAGACTTTTCTTGCTAATGAATGCTTTTTTCTTTGCGTTTTGTTAAGGTAGACATTCAATTATAGTTTGTTTTAACTAAAAATGAGAAAAAATTGAACTTAAAATCAATT
>NW_018401061.1:29516-29683 GCF_002168275.2 Theobroma umbraticum | reverse complement strand
AAAACCATTTAAAGCGAGTAATAACGTTTTTGAAGGAATGAGCGACTATAAATGCACTTTTCTTACCAGTAAATAACTTTTTCATCATGTGTCATGAGGTATACATTCAAATGTAGTTTGTTTTAGCCAAAAGCGTAAAAAAATTCAACTTAAAATCAATTATGAGA
>NW_018401061.1:29416-29506 GCF_002168275.2 Theobroma umbraticum | reverse complement strand
ATTTAAAGCGAGTAATAA
Source organism: Theobroma umbraticum (assembly GCF_002168275.2). NCBI lineage: Eukaryota > Viridiplantae > Streptophyta > Magnoliopsida > Malvales > Malvaceae > Theobroma > Theobroma umbraticum. The sequence goes on along the minus strand of NW_018401061.1, from coordinate 29,488 downwards.
GGCTTTTGAAGGAATAGGAGACTGTAAATGGACTTTTCTTGGCAATCAATGCTGTTTTCTTCATGTTTCATG
>NW_018401061.1:29305-29406 GCF_002168275.2 Theobroma umbraticum | reverse complement strand
TCAATTATAGTCTGTTTTAACCAAAGTTTGAAAAAATTCAGCTTAAAAGCAATTTTGAGATTATAAAGCCATTCAAAGCGAGTAATAAGGCCTTTGAAGGA
>NW_018401061.1:29160-29295 GCF_002168275.2 Theobroma umbraticum | reverse complement strand
ATAAATGTACTTTTCCTTTCAATGAATGGATTTCTCTACATGTTTCTCGAGGAATATATTCAATTATTGTCTATTTTAACCAAAAATGGAGAAAATTCAACTAAAAATGAATTATGAGATTATAAAATCATTTAA
>NW_018401061.1:29022-29150 GCF_002168275.2 Theobroma umbraticum | reverse complement strand
AAGGATTTTAAAGGAATGGGAGACTATATATGGGCTTTTCTTGCCAATGAATGCCTTTTTATTCATATTTATTAAGATAGACATTCAATTATAATCTGTTTTAACCAATTATATAAAAAAAATTGAAC
>NW_018401061.1:28748-28922 GCF_002168275.2 Theobroma umbraticum | reverse complement strand
CTTAAAATCAGTTATGAGATTATAAGACCATTTAAAGCGAGTAATAAGGTCTTTGAAGGTATGGGTGACGATAAATGCACTTTTTCTTTGAATGAATGTCTTTTTGTACATGTTTCTCAAGGCATGCATTCAATTATATGTTTTAATCACAAATGTAAAAAAAAATTCAACCTA
>NW_018401061.1:28632-28738 GCF_002168275.2 Theobroma umbraticum | reverse complement strand
TGAGATTATAAAACCATTTAAAGGTTGTAATAAGGCTTTTAAAGGAACGAGTGACTATAAATGGACATTTCTTGCCAATGAATGCCTTTTTGTTCATGTTTCATGA
>NW_018401061.1:28349-28617 GCF_002168275.2 Theobroma umbraticum | reverse complement strand
ATACTCTGTTTTAACCAAAAATGTAAACAAAATTGAACTTAAAATCAATTTTAACACTGTAAAACTATTTAAAGTGAGTAATAAGGCATTTGAAGGAATGGGTGTCTATAAATGGACTTTTCTTTTCAATGAATGCTTTTGTCTTCATGTTTCTTGAGCTAGACATTCAATTATAGTTTGTTTCAACAAAAAATGTAGAAAAATTCAGCTTAAGATGAATTATGAGATTATAAAACCATTCAAAGCAAGTAATAAGGCCTTTGAAGGA
>NW_018401061.1:28009-28152 GCF_002168275.2 Theobroma umbraticum | reverse complement strand
ACCATAAATAGACTTTTCTTGCCAATGAATGCTTTTTTCTTTGCGTTTCTTAAGATAGACATTCAATTATAATCTATTTTAACCAATTATATTTAAATAATTGAACTTAAAATCAATTATGAGATTATAAAACTATTTCAAGC
>NW_018401061.1:27891-27999 GCF_002168275.2 Theobroma umbraticum | reverse complement strand
GCTTTTGAAAGAATGGGTGACTATAAATGGACTTTTCTTCTCAGTGAATGGCTTTTTCTCCATGTTTCCCAAGTTAGACATTCAATTATAACCTATTTTAACCAAAAA
>NW_018401061.1:27775-27881 GCF_002168275.2 Theobroma umbraticum | reverse complement strand
TTCAGCTTAAAATCAATTTTGACATTATAAAACCATTTAAAGTGAGTAGTAAGGCTTTTGAAGGAATGGGTGATCATAAATAGACTTTTCTTGCCAATGAATATTT
>NW_018401061.1:27676-27765 GCF_002168275.2 Theobroma umbraticum | reverse complement strand
GTTTCTTAAGGTAGACATTCAATTATAGTTTGTTGTAACCAAAAATGTGAAACAATTCAACTTAAAATCAATTATGAGGTTATAAAACC
>NW_018401061.1:27551-27662 GCF_002168275.2 Theobroma umbraticum | reverse complement strand
ATAAGGCTTTTGAAAGAATAGGTGACTATAAATAGACTTTTCTTCTCAATGAATTGTTTTTTGTTCATGTTTTCGAAGGAATGCATTCAATTATAGTCTGTTTTAATGAAG
>NW_018401061.1:27435-27541 GCF_002168275.2 Theobroma umbraticum | reverse complement strand
AATTCAAGTTAAAATCAATTATGAGATTCTAAAACCATTTGAAGCGATTATTAAAGTTTTTGAAGGAATGGGTGACTATAAATGGACTTTTCTTCTCAATGAATGG
>NW_018401061.1:27335-27425 GCF_002168275.2 Theobroma umbraticum | reverse complement strand
ATGTTTCCTAAGGTAGACATTCAATTATAACCTATTTTAACCAAAAATGAAGAAAAATCTAGCTTAAAATCAATTATGAGATTATAAACC
>NW_018401061.1:27194-27325 GCF_002168275.2 Theobroma umbraticum | reverse complement strand
AGTAATAAGGCTTTTGAAAGAATGGGTGATCGTAAATCGACTATTCTTCTTAATGAGTGGCTTTTTCTCCATGTTTCCTAAGGCAAGCGTTCAATTATAACATGTTTTAACTAAAAATGTAAAGCAAATTA
>NW_018401061.1:27008-27184 GCF_002168275.2 Theobroma umbraticum | reverse complement strand
CAATTTTAAGATTATAAAACCATTTAAGATGACTAATAAGGCTTTCGAAGGAATAGGAGACTATAAATAGACTTTTCTTGCTAGTGAATGCTTTGTTCTACACATTTCTTAAGACAGACATTCAAGTATAGTCTGTTTTAACTAAAGTGTAAAAGAATTCAACTGAAAATCAATTA
>NW_018401061.1:26778-26998 GCF_002168275.2 Theobroma umbraticum | reverse complement strand
AAACCATTTATAGCGAGTAATAAGGCTTTTGAAGGAATGAGTGACTATAAATGTACTTTTCCTTTCAATGAATGGCTTTTTCTACACGTTTCCAAAGCCACGCATTCAATTATAGTGTGATTTAGCCAAAAATCAAGAAAAATTCAACTAAAAATGAATTATAAGATTATAAAATCATTTAAAGCGAGTAAAAAAGATTTTAAAGGAATAGGAGACTATA
>NW_018401061.1:26640-26768 GCF_002168275.2 Theobroma umbraticum | reverse complement strand
TCTTGCCAATGAATGCCTTTTTATTCACAGTTATTGAGATAAAAAATCAATTATAATCTGTTTTAACCAATTATATATTAAAAATTGAACCTAAAATCAATTATGAGATTATAAAACTATTTAAAGCG
>NW_018401061.1:26432-26630 GCF_002168275.2 Theobroma umbraticum | reverse complement strand
CTTTTCAAGGAATGGGTGACTATAAATGGACTTTTGTTCTCAATGAATGGTTTTTTCTCCATGTTTCCTAAGGTAGACATTCAATTATAACCATTTAAGGTGAGTAATATGGCTTTTGAAAGAATAGGAGACTAAAAATGAACTTTTCTTCTCAATGAATGGCTTTTTCTCCATGTTTTCCAAGGTAGACATTCAATT
>NW_018401061.1:26011-26106 GCF_002168275.2 Theobroma umbraticum | reverse complement strand
TTTGAAGGAATGGGAGACTATAAATGGACTTTTCTTGCCAATGAATGCTTTTTCCTTTATATTTCTTGAGGCAAACATTCAATTATACTCTGTTT
>NW_018401061.1:25922-26001 GCF_002168275.2 Theobroma umbraticum | reverse complement strand
GTAAAAAACTTCAACTTAAAATCAACTATGAGATTATAAAACTATTGAAAACGAGTAATAAGGCTTTTGAAGGAATGGG
>NW_018401061.1:25773-25912 GCF_002168275.2 Theobroma umbraticum | reverse complement strand
TTGACTTTTCTTCTTAATGAATGGCTTTTTCTCTATGTTTCCCAAGGCAGGCATTCAATTATAACCTGTTTTAACCAAAAATGTAAAGCAACCTAAACTTAAAAGAAATTTTGAGATTATAAAACCATTTAAGGTGAGT
>NW_018401061.1:25614-25763 GCF_002168275.2 Theobroma umbraticum | reverse complement strand
TTGAAGGAATAGGAGACTATAAATGGACTTTTTTTGTCAGTGAATTTTTTTTCTACACATTTCTCGAGGTAGACATTTAATTATAGTCTGTTTTAACCAAAGTGTAAAAGAATTCAACAGAAAATCAATTATGAGATTATAAAACCATT
>NW_018401061.1:25366-25604 GCF_002168275.2 Theobroma umbraticum | reverse complement strand
AATAAGGCCTTTAAAGGAATGGGTGACTATGAATATACTTTTCCTTTCAATGAATGGCTTTTTCTACATGTTTCCAAAGGCATGCATTCAATTATAGTGTGCTTTAGCCAAAAATGAAGAAAAATTCAGCTTAAAATAAATTATGAGATAATAAAATCATTTAAAGCGAGTAAAAAAGATTTTCAAGGAATGGGAGACTATATATGGACTTTTCTTGCCAATGAATGCCTTTTTATTC
>NW_018401061.1:25029-25144 GCF_002168275.2 Theobroma umbraticum | reverse complement strand
TTCCCATGGTAGACATTCAATTATAACCTATTTTAACCAAAAATGAAGAAAAATTCAGCTGAAAATCAATTATGAGATTATAAACCCATTAAAGCGAGTAATAAGGCTTTTGAAA
>NW_018401061.1:24830-24929 GCF_002168275.2 Theobroma umbraticum | reverse complement strand
GGCTTTTGAAGGAATGAGAGACTATAAATGAACTTTTCTTGCCAATGAATGGTTTTTTCTTCATATTTCTCTAGGCAGACATTCAATTATAGTCTGTTT
>NW_018401061.1:24702-24820 GCF_002168275.2 Theobroma umbraticum | reverse complement strand
GTAAAAAAATTCAACTTAAAATTAGTTATGAGATTATAAGACTATTTAAAGCAAGTAATAAGGTCTTTGAAGGTATGGGTGACTATAAATGTACTTTTTCTTTCAATGAATGGTTTTT
>NW_018401061.1:24614-24692 GCF_002168275.2 Theobroma umbraticum | reverse complement strand
TCTCAAGGCATGCATTCAATTATAGTTTGTTTTAACCAAAAATGTAAAATAAAATTTAACCTAAAATCAATTATGAGA
>NW_018401061.1:24518-24604 GCF_002168275.2 Theobroma umbraticum | reverse complement strand
ATTTAAAGTGAGTAATAAGGCTTTTGATCGAACGGGTAACTATAAATGGACATTTCTTGCCAATGAATGCCTTTTTGTTCATGTTT
>NW_018401061.1:24422-24508 GCF_002168275.2 Theobroma umbraticum | reverse complement strand
ACATTCACTTATACTCTGTTTTAACCAAAAATGTAAACAAAATTGAATTTAAAATCACTTTTGACATTATAAAACCGTATAAAGTG
>NW_018401061.1:24276-24412 GCF_002168275.2 Theobroma umbraticum | reverse complement strand
CTTTTGAAGGAATGGGTGACTATGAATGAACTGTTCTTTTCAATGAATACTTTTTTCTTCACGTTTCTTGAGGTAAACATTCAATTATAGTTTCTTTGAACCAAAAATGTAGCAAAATTCAACTTAGAATGAATTA
>NW_018401061.1:24191-24266 GCF_002168275.2 Theobroma umbraticum | reverse complement strand
AAACCATTTAAAGTGAGTAATACGGCTTTTGAAGGAATTGGTGACCATAAATGGACTTTTCTTGCCAATGAATGC
>NW_018401061.1:24075-24181 GCF_002168275.2 Theobroma umbraticum | reverse complement strand
ACGTTTCTTAAGGTAGACACTCAATTATAGTTTGTTTAAACAAAAAATGGGGAAAAATTCAGCTTAAAATGAATTATGAGATTATAAAACCATTCAAAGCGAGTAA
>NW_018401061.1:23804-24058 GCF_002168275.2 Theobroma umbraticum | reverse complement strand
TGGGTAACTATAAATGTACTTTTCCTTTCAATGAATGGATTTTTCTACATGTTTTCCGAGGCATATATTCAATTATTGTCTGTTTTAACTAAAAATGAAGAAACATTCAACTTAAAATGAATTATGATATTATAAAATCATTTAAAGCGAGTAAAAAAGATTTGAAAGGAATGGAAGACTATATATGGACTTTTCTTGCAAATGAATACCTTTTTATTCACATTTATTGAGATAGACATTCAATTATAATCTGT
>NW_018401061.1:23366-23521 GCF_002168275.2 Theobroma umbraticum | reverse complement strand
AAGGCTTTTGAAAGAATGGGTGACCGTAAATGGACTATTCTTCTCAATGAATGGTTTTTTCTCCAAGTTTCCCAAGGCAGGCATTCAATTATAACCTGTTTTACCAAAAAATGTAAAAAAAATTAAATTTAAAATCAATTTTGAGATTATAAAAC
>NW_018401061.1:23266-23356 GCF_002168275.2 Theobroma umbraticum | reverse complement strand
GAGTAATAAGGCTTTTGAAGAAATGGGAGACTATAAATGGACTTTTCTTGCGAATGAATGCTTTTTTCTTCACATTTCTCGAGGCAAACA
>NW_018401061.1:23178-23256 GCF_002168275.2 Theobroma umbraticum | reverse complement strand
GTCTGTTTTAACCAAAGTGTAAAAAACTTCAACCTAAAATCAACTATGGGATTATAAAACCATTTAAAGCGAGCAATA
>NW_018401061.1:23019-23168 GCF_002168275.2 Theobroma umbraticum | reverse complement strand
AGGAATGGGTGACTATAAATATACTTTTTCTTTTAATGAATGGCTTTTTCTACACGTTTTCTTATGCATGCATTCAATTATAGTCTATTTTAGCCAAAATGTAGAAAAATTCAACCTAAAATGAATTATGAGATTATAAAACCATTTAA
>NW_018401061.1:22873-22993 GCF_002168275.2 Theobroma umbraticum | reverse complement strand
TGGGAGACTATAAATGGACTTTTCTTGCTAATGAATGCCTTTTTCTTCACATTTTTCACCGCAGGAATTCAATTATAACCTGTTTTAACTAAAAATATAAAACAAATTAAACTTAAAATC
>NW_018401061.1:22615-22773 GCF_002168275.2 Theobroma umbraticum | reverse complement strand
TATAATCTCATAATTCATTTTAAGTTGAATTTTCCTTCATTTTTGGTTAAAACAAACAATAATTGAATATATGCCTTGGAAAACATGTAGAGAAATCCATTCAATGAAAGGAAAAGTACATTTATAGTTACCCATTCCTTCAAAGGCCTTATTACTCG
>NW_018401061.1:22177-22327 GCF_002168275.2 Theobroma umbraticum | reverse complement strand
TGATTTTAAGTTGAATTTTTTTACATTTTTGTTTAAAACAGACTATAATTGGATATATACCTCATGAAACATTAAGAAAAAGTCATTTACTGGCAAGAAAAGTCCATTAATAGTCACCCATTCCTTCGAAAACCTTATTACTCGCTCTAA
>NW_018401061.1:22000-22167 GCF_002168275.2 Theobroma umbraticum | reverse complement strand
AATCTCATAATTGATTTTAACTTGAATTTTTTTGCACTCTTCATTAAAATAGACTATAATTGAATGCGTTCCTTGGAAAACATCAAGAAAAAGCCATTCATTGAGAAGAAAAGTCCATTTATAGTCCCCTATTCTTTGAAAAGCCTTATTACTAGCTTTAAATGGTT
>NW_018401061.1:21477-21595 GCF_002168275.2 Theobroma umbraticum | reverse complement strand
TAAGTTGAATTTTTCTACATTTTTGGTTAAAACAAACTATAATTGAATGTGTACCTCAAGAAACGTGAAGAAAAAAACATTCATTGAAAAGAACAGTCCATTCATAGTCACCCATTCC
>NW_018401061.1:21260-21377 GCF_002168275.2 Theobroma umbraticum | reverse complement strand
ACTTTTATTCAGATAGACATTGAATTAAAATCTGTTTTAACTTATTATATAAAATTAATTGAATCTAAAATCAATTATGAGATTATAAAACAATTTAAAGCGAGTAATAAGGCTTTT
>NW_018401061.1:21103-21244 GCF_002168275.2 Theobroma umbraticum | reverse complement strand
ATAAATGGACTTTTCTTCTCAATGAATGGCTTTTTCTCCATGTTTCCCAAGACATGCATTTAATTATAACCTGTTTTAACAAAAAATGTAAAAAAATTTAAATTTAAAATCGGTTATGAGATTATAAGACCATTTAAAGCG
>NW_018401061.1:20992-21093 GCF_002168275.2 Theobroma umbraticum | reverse complement strand
CCTTCGAAGGTATGGGTGACTATAAATGTGCTTTTTCTTTCAATGATTGGCTTTTTATACACGTTTCTCAAGGCATGCATTCAATTATAGTCTGTTTTAAC
>NW_018401061.1:20795-20963 GCF_002168275.2 Theobroma umbraticum | reverse complement strand
TCAATTATGAGATTATAAAACTATTTAAAGCGAGTAATAATGCTTTTGAAGGAACGGGTGACTATAAATGGACATTTCTTACCAATGAATGTCTTTTTGTTCATGTTCCACAACGAAGACATTCTCTTATACTCTGTTTTAACTAAAAATGTAAACAAAATTGAACTT
>NW_018401061.1:20450-20616 GCF_002168275.2 Theobroma umbraticum | reverse complement strand
TAAAACCATTTAAAGTGAGTAATAAGGCTTTTGAAGGAATGGGTGGCCATAAATAGACTTTTCTTGCCAATGAATGCTTTTTTCTTTACGTTTCTTAAGGTAGGCACTCAATTGTAGTTTGTTTTAACTAAAAATGTGGAAAAATTCAACTTAAAATCAATTATGA
>NW_018401061.1:20263-20440 GCF_002168275.2 Theobroma umbraticum | reverse complement strand
CCATTTAAAGCTAGTAATAAGGCTTTTCAAAGAATAGGGGACTATAAATGGAATTTTCTTCTCAATGAATGGCTTTTTCTTGACGTTTTCCAAGGAACGCATTCAATTATAGTCTATTTTAAGGAAGAGTGCAAAAAAATTCAAGTTAAAATCAATTATGAGATTATAAAACCATTT
>NW_018401061.1:20115-20240 GCF_002168275.2 Theobroma umbraticum | reverse complement strand
AGGAATGGGTGACTATAAATGGACTTTTCTTGCCAGTAAATGACTTTTTCTTCATGTTTCATGAGGTATATATCCAATTATAGTATGTTTTAACCAAAAATGTAAAAAAATTCAACTTAAAATCA
>NW_018401061.1:19686-19934 GCF_002168275.2 Theobroma umbraticum | reverse complement strand
GCTTAAAATGAATTATGAGATTATAAAACCCTTCAAAGCGAGTAATAAGGCCTTGGAAGGAATGGGTAACTATAAATATACTTTTTCTTTCATTGAATGGATTTCTCTATATGTTTCCCAAGGCATATATTCAATTATTGTTTGTTTTAACCAAAATGAAGGAAAATTGAACTTAAAATGAATTAGGAGATTAGAAAATCATTTAAAGTGAGTAAAAAGGATTTTAAAGGAATGGGAGACTATATATG
>NW_018401061.1:19228-19418 GCF_002168275.2 Theobroma umbraticum | reverse complement strand
TAAAGCGAGTAATAAGGCTTTTGAAAGAATTGGTGACTATAAATGGACTTTTCTCTCAATGAATGGCTTTTTCTCCATGTTTCCCAAGGCATGCATTTAATTATAACCTGTTTTAATAAAAAATGTAAAAAAATTTAAATTTAAAATCAATTTTGAGATTATGAAACCATTTAAGGTGAGTAATAAGGCT
>NW_018401061.1:19084-19218 GCF_002168275.2 Theobroma umbraticum | reverse complement strand
TGGGAGACTATAAATGGACTCTTCTTACCAATGAATGTTTTTTTCTTCATGTTTATTGAGGTAAAGATTCAATTATAATATGTTTTAACCAATTATGTAAAAATAATTGAACCTAAAATCAATTATGAGATTAT
>NW_018401061.1:18844-19055 GCF_002168275.2 Theobroma umbraticum | reverse complement strand
TTGAAAGAATGGGTGACTATAAATGGACTTTTCTTCACAATGAATGGCTTTTTTTCCATGTTTCCCAGGGTAGACATTCAATTGAAACCTATTTTAACCAAAACTAAAGAAAAATTCAGCTTAAAATCAATTGAGATTATAAACCCATTAAAGCAAGTAATAAAGCTTTTGAAAGAATGGGTGACTGTAAATGGACTATTCTTCTCAATGA
>NW_018401061.1:18660-18834 GCF_002168275.2 Theobroma umbraticum | reverse complement strand
CTCCATGTTTCCCAAGGTAGGCATTCAATTATAACTTGTTTTAACCGAAAATGTAAAACAAATTAAATTTAAAATCAATTTTGAGATTATAAAAGCATTTAAGGTGAGTAATAAGGCTTTTGATGAAATAGGAGACTATAAATGGACTTTTATTACCAATGAATGGTTTTTTCT
>NW_018401061.1:18170-18389 GCF_002168275.2 Theobroma umbraticum | reverse complement strand
TAAAACCATTTAAAGCGAGTAATAAGGCTTTTGAAGGAATTGGTGACTATAAACACGCTTTTCCTTTCAATGAATGGCTTTTTCTACACGTTTGCCTACGCATGCATTCATTTATAGTCTGTTTTGGTAAAAAATGTAGAAAAATTCAACTTAAAATGAATTCTGAGATTATAAAACCATTTAAAGCAAGTAATAAGGCTTTTGAAGGATTGGGAGACT
>NW_018401061.1:17952-18070 GCF_002168275.2 Theobroma umbraticum | reverse complement strand
TTGGTTAAAATAGGTTATAATTGAATGTCTACCTTGGGAAACATGAAGAAAAAGTCATTCATTGAGAAGAATAGTCTATTTACGGTCACCCATTCTTTCAAAAGCCTTATTACTCGCT
>NW_018401061.1:17766-17942 GCF_002168275.2 Theobroma umbraticum | reverse complement strand
TATAATCTCATAATTAATTTTAAGCTGAATTTTTCTTCATTTCTGGTTAAAATAGGTTATAATTGAATGTTTACCTTGGGAAACATGGAGAAAAGCCATTCATTAAGAAGAAAAGTCCATTTATAGTCGCCCATTCTTTTAAAAGCCTTATTACTCGCTTTAAATAGTTTCATAAT
>NW_018401061.1:17619-17756 GCF_002168275.2 Theobroma umbraticum | reverse complement strand
ATTTTAGGTTCAATTATTTTTATATAATTGGTTAAAACAGTTTATAATTGAATGTCTATCTCAATAAATGTGAATAAAAAGGCATTAACTGGCAAGAGAAGTCCACATATAGTCTCCCATTCCTTTAAAATCCTTTT
>NW_018401061.1:17306-17609 GCF_002168275.2 Theobroma umbraticum | reverse complement strand
AAATGATTTTATAATCTCATAATTCATTTTAATTCCTTCATTTTTGGTTAAAACAGATAATAATTGAATATATGCCTTAGGAAACATGTAGAAAAATCCATTCATTGAAAGGAATAGTATATTTATAGTTATCCATTCCTTCAAAGGCCTTATTACTCGCTTTGAATGGTTTTCTCATCTCATAATTCATTTTAAGCTGAATATTTTGAAACTTTGGTTAAAACAGACTATAATTGATTGTTTAACTCATGAAACATGAAGAAAAAAGCATTGATTGACGAGAAAAGTCTATTTATAGTCTCT
>NW_018401061.1:17101-17296 GCF_002168275.2 Theobroma umbraticum | reverse complement strand
AAAGCCTTATTACTCGCTTTAAATAGTTTTTCAGTCTCATAATTGATTTTAAGTTGAATTTTATTATACTTTTGGTTAAAACAGACTATAATTGGATGTATACCTCATGAAACATGAAGAAAAAGTCATTTACTGGCAAGAAAAGTCCATGTATAGTCACCCATTCCTTCGAAAACCTTATTACTCGCTTTAAAT
>NW_018401061.1:16906-17091 GCF_002168275.2 Theobroma umbraticum | reverse complement strand
TCTTATAATTGATTTTAACTTGAATTTTTTTGCATTCTTCATTAAAACAGGCTATAATTGAATGCATTCCTTGGAAAACGTGAAGAAAAAACCATTCGTCGAGAAGAAAAGTCCATTTATAGTCCGCTATTCTTTCAAAAGCCTTATTACTCGCTTTAAATAGTTTTATAATCCCATAATTGATT
>NW_018401061.1:16532-16622 GCF_002168275.2 Theobroma umbraticum | reverse complement strand
AAATGGTTTTATAATCTCATAATTCATTTTAAGTTGAATTTTTCTACATTTTGGGTTCAAACAAACTATAATTGAATGTCTACCTTAAGA
>NW_018401061.1:16370-16522 GCF_002168275.2 Theobroma umbraticum | reverse complement strand
AAAAAGCATTCATTGAAAAGAACAGTCCATTCATAGACACCCATTCCTTCAAAAGCCTTATTACTCACTTTATACGGTTTTATAATATTGAAATTGATTTTAAGTTCAATTTTGTTTACATTTTTAGTTAAAACAGAGTATAAGTGAATGTC
>NW_018401061.1:16262-16360 GCF_002168275.2 Theobroma umbraticum | reverse complement strand
AACATGAACAAAAAGGCATTCATTGGTAAGAAATGTTCATTTATAGTCACCTGTTCCTTCAAAAACCTTATTACTCGCTTTCAATGGTTTTATAATCT
>NW_018401061.1:15970-16252 GCF_002168275.2 Theobroma umbraticum | reverse complement strand
TTTAGGTTGAATTTTTTTTTACATTTTTAGTTAAACCAGACTATAATTGAATGCATGCCTTGAGAAACATGTATAAAAAGTGAAAGAAAAAGTATATTTATAGTCACCCATACCTTCAAAGGCCTTATTACTTGCTTTATGTGGTCTTATAATCTCATAACTGATTTTAAGTTGAATTTTTTTACACTTTCGTTAAAACAGACTATAACTGAATATCTGCCTAGAGAAATGTGAAGAAAAAACCATTCATTAGCAAGAAAAGTCCATTTATAGTCTCCCATT
>NW_018401061.1:15862-15960 GCF_002168275.2 Theobroma umbraticum | reverse complement strand
CCTTATTACTTGTTTTAAATGGTTTTATAATCTCATAATTCATATTAAGTTGAATTTTTCTACATTTTTGACTAAAACAGACTATAATTGAATGCATG
>NW_018401061.1:15771-15852 GCF_002168275.2 Theobroma umbraticum | reverse complement strand
CATATAGAAAAAGCCATTCATTGAATGGAAAAGTATATTTATAGTCACCATTCCTTCAAAGGCCTTATTACTCGCTTTAAA
>NW_018401061.1:15580-15761 GCF_002168275.2 Theobroma umbraticum | reverse complement strand
ATCTCATAATTGATTTTAAGTTAAAGTTTTTTATACTTTGGTTAAAATAGACTATAATTGAATGTTTACCTCGAGAAATGTGAAGAGAAAAAGCATTCATTGGCAAGAAAAGACATTTATAGTCTCTCATTCCTTCAAAAGCCTTATTACTCACCTTAAAAGGTTTTATAATCTCAAAATT
>NW_018401061.1:15226-15457 GCF_002168275.2 Theobroma umbraticum | reverse complement strand
CCTTGGGAAACATGGAGAAAAAGCCATTCATTGAGAAGAATAGTCCATTTACGGCCACCCATTCTTTCAAAAGCCTTATCACTCGCTTTAATGGGTTTATAATCTCATAATTAATTTTAAGCTGAATTTTTTTTCATTTTTGGTTAAAATAGGTTATAATTGAATGCCTACCTTGATAAACATGGAGAAAAAGCCATTCATTGAGAAGAAAAGTCCATTTATAGTCACCCA
>NW_018401061.1:14986-15126 GCF_002168275.2 Theobroma umbraticum | reverse complement strand
TATAAATGAACTTTTCTTGCCAATGAATGGTTTTTTCTTCACATTTCTCTAGGTCGACATTCAATTATAGTCTGTTTTAATAAAGGATGCAAAAAAATTCAACTTAAAATTAGTTATGAGATTATAAGACCATTTAAAGC
>NW_018401061.1:14854-14976 GCF_002168275.2 Theobroma umbraticum | reverse complement strand
GCCTTTGAAGGTATGGGTGACTATAAATATACTTTTTCTTTCAATGAATGGCTTTTTATACATGTTTCTTAAGGCATGCATTCAATTATAGTCTATTTTAACTAAAAATGTAAAAAAAAATT
>NW_018401061.1:14691-14844 GCF_002168275.2 Theobroma umbraticum | reverse complement strand
TCAATTATGAGATTATAAAATGATTTAAAGCGAGTAATAAGGCTTTTGAAGAAACGGGTGACTATAAATGGAAATTTCTTTCTAATGCATGCCTTTCTATTCATGTTTCACGATGAAGACATTCACTTATACTCTGTTTTAACCAAAAATGTA
>NW_018401061.1:14199-14465 GCF_002168275.2 Theobroma umbraticum | reverse complement strand
ATGCTTTTTTCTTCACGTTTCTTAAGGTAGACATTCAATTATAGTTTGTTTGAATCAAAAATGTAGAAATATTCAACTTAAAATGAATTATGAGATTATAAAATCATTTAAAGTAAGTAATAAGGCTTCTGAAGGAATGGGTGACCATAAATAGACTTTTTTTGCCAATGAATGCTTTTTTTCTTCGCGTTTCTTAAGGTAGACACTCAATTATAGTTTGTTTTAACTAAAAATATGGAAAAATTCAACTTAAAATCAATTATGAG
>NW_018401061.1:14016-14189 GCF_002168275.2 Theobroma umbraticum | reverse complement strand
CATTTAAAGCAAGTAATAAGGCTTTTGATAGAATAAAGGACTATAAATGGACTTTTCTTCTCAATCCATGGCTTTTTCTTCATGTTTTCCAAGGAACGCATTCAATTATAGTCTGTTTTAATGAAGAATGCAACAAGATTCAAGTTAAAATCAATTATGAGATTATAAAACCA
>NW_018401061.1:13718-14006 GCF_002168275.2 Theobroma umbraticum | reverse complement strand
GTAATAAGGTTTTTGAAGGAATGGGTGACAATAAATGGACTTTTCTTGCCAGTAAATGACTTTTCTTCACGTTTCACGAGGTATACATCCAATTATAGTCTGTTTTAACCAAAAGTGTAAAACAATTCAATTTAAAATCAATTATGAGACTGAAAAACCATTTAAAGCGAGTAATAACGCTTTTGAAGGAATAGGAGACTGTAAATGGACTTTTCTTGCCAATCAATACTTTTTTCTTCATGTTTCATGAGTTAGACATTCAATTATAATCTGTTTTAACCAAAGTTT
>NW_018401061.1:13529-13618 GCF_002168275.2 Theobroma umbraticum | reverse complement strand
TTCTCAAGGCATGCATTCAATTATAGTCTGTTTTAATCAAAAATGTAAAAAAAAATTCATCGTATAATCAATTATGAGATTATAAAACC
>NW_018401061.1:13358-13519 GCF_002168275.2 Theobroma umbraticum | reverse complement strand
AGTAATAAGGCTTTTGAAAGAATAGGGGACAATAAATGAACTTTTCTCCTCAATGAATGGCTTTTTCTTCATGTTTTCCAAGGAACGCATTCAATTATAGTCTATTTTAATGAAGAATACAAAAAAATTCAAGTTAAAATCAATTATGAGTTTATAAAACC
>NW_018401061.1:12954-13348 GCF_002168275.2 Theobroma umbraticum | reverse complement strand
AGTAATAAGGTTTTCGAAGGAATGGGTGACTACAAATGGACTTTTCTTGCCAGTAAATGACTTTTTCTTCACGTTTCACGAGGTATACATCCAATTATAGTCTGTTTGAACCAAAAGTGTTAAAAAATTCAACTTAAAATCAATTATGAGTTTGAAAAACCATTTAAAGCAAGTAGTAGGGCTTTTGAAGGAATGGGAGACTATAAATGGACTTTTCTTTCCAATCAATGCTTTTTTCTTCATGTTTCGTGAGTTAGACATTCAATTATAGTCTGTTTTAATCAAAGTTTCAAAAAATTCAGCTTTAAATGAATTATGAGATTATAAAACCGTTCAAAGTGAGTAATAAGGCCTTTGAAGGAATGGGTAACTATAAATGTACTTTTCCTTTCAA
>NW_018401061.1:12512-12659 GCF_002168275.2 Theobroma umbraticum | reverse complement strand
AAGAATGGGTGACTGTAAATGGACTATTCTTCTCAGTGAATGGGTTTTCTCCATGTTTCCCAAGGCAGAAATTTCAATTATAACCTGTTTTAACAAAAAATGTAAAAAAAATTAAATTTAAAATCAATTTTGAGATTATAAAACCTT
>NW_018401061.1:12346-12492 GCF_002168275.2 Theobroma umbraticum | reverse complement strand
TTTGAAGGAATGGGAGACTATAAATGGACTTTTCCTGCCAATGAATGCTTTTTTCTTCACATTTCTCGAGGTAAACATTCAATTATAGTCTATTTTAACCAAAGCGTAAAAAATTTTAAGTTAAAATCAATTATGAGATTATAAAA
>NW_018401061.1:12174-12336 GCF_002168275.2 Theobroma umbraticum | reverse complement strand
TGAGTAATAAGACCTTTGAAGGAATGAGTGACTATAAATATACTTTTTCTTTTAATAAATGGCTTTTTCTACACATTTCCCTATGCATGCATTCAATTATAGTCTGTTTTAGCTAAAAATGTAGAAAAATTCAACTTAAAATGAATTATGAGATTAGAAAAC
>NW_018401061.1:12031-12164 GCF_002168275.2 Theobroma umbraticum | reverse complement strand
AAGTAATAAGGCTTTTGAAAGAATGGGAGACTGTAAATGGACTTTTCTTGCTAATGAATACCTTTTTCTTCACATTTCTCAAGGCAGGAATTCAATTATAACCTGTTTTAATCAAAAATATAAAACAAATTAA
>NW_018401061.1:11771-12021 GCF_002168275.2 Theobroma umbraticum | reverse complement strand
AATTTTGGGATTATAAAACCATTTAAGGTTAATAATAAGGCTTTTGAAGGAATAGGAGACTATAAATGAACTTTTCTTGCCAATAAATGGTTTTTTCTTCACATTTCTCTAGGCAGACATTCAATTATAGTCTCTTTTAACCAAAGTGTAAAAAAATTCAATTTAAAATCAGTTATGAGATTATAAGACCACTTAAAGCGAATAATAAGGCCTTTGAAGGTATGGGTGACTATAAATGTACTTTTTCTTT
>NW_018401061.1:11645-11761 GCF_002168275.2 Theobroma umbraticum | reverse complement strand
CTTTTTATACATGTTTCTCAAGGCATGCATTCAATTATAGTCTGTTTTAACCAAAAATGTAGAAAATTCAACTAAAAATGAATTATGAAATTATAAAACCATTTAAAGCAAGTAAT
>NW_018401061.1:11461-11635 GCF_002168275.2 Theobroma umbraticum | reverse complement strand
AAGGAATGGGAGACTATAAATGGACTTTTCTTTCTAATGAATGCCTTTTTCTTCACATTTCTCATGGCAGGAACTCAATTATAACCTGTATTAACCAAAAATATAAAACAAATTAAACTTATAATCAATTTTGAGATTATAAATCCATTTAAGGTTAGTAATAAGGCTTTTGAA
>NW_018401061.1:11338-11451 GCF_002168275.2 Theobroma umbraticum | reverse complement strand
ACTATAAATGAACTTTTCTTGCCAATGAATAGTTTTTTCTTCACATTTCTCTAGGAAAACATTCAATTATAGTCTGTTTTAATGAAGAATGCAAAAAAATTCAACTTAAAATC
>NW_018401061.1:11200-11316 GCF_002168275.2 Theobroma umbraticum | reverse complement strand
TTAAAGCGAGTAATAAGGCCTTTGAAGGTATGGGTGACTATAAATGTACTTTTTTTTTGAATGAATGGCTTTTTATACACGTTTCTCAAGGCATGCATTCAATTATAGTCTGTTTT
>NW_018401061.1:11018-11100 GCF_002168275.2 Theobroma umbraticum | reverse complement strand
TTGGTTAAAACAGACTATAATTGAATGTTTGCCTCGAGAAATGTGAAGAAAAAAACATTAATTGGCAAGAAAAGTCCATTTA
>NW_018401061.1:10827-11008 GCF_002168275.2 Theobroma umbraticum | reverse complement strand
TTCCATCAAAAGCCTTATTACTCACCTTAAATGGTTCTATAATCTCAAAATTGATTTTAAATTTAATTTGTTTTACATTTTTCATTAAAACAGGTTATAATTGAATGCCTACCTTGGGAAACATGGAGAAAAAGTCATTCATTGAGAAGAATAGTCCATTTATAGTCACCCCTTCTTTCAA
>NW_018401061.1:10672-10817 GCF_002168275.2 Theobroma umbraticum | reverse complement strand
ACTCGCTTTAATGGGTTTATAATCTCATAATTGATTTTAAGCTGAATTTTTTTTTCATTTTTTGTTGAAATAGGTTATAATTGAATGCCTACCTTGGGAAATATGGAGAAAAAGCCATTCATTGAGAAGAAAAGTCCATTTATAG
>NW_018401061.1:10459-10641 GCF_002168275.2 Theobroma umbraticum | reverse complement strand
ATAGTTTTATAATCTCATAATTGATTTTAGGTTCAATTATTTTTACATAATTGGCTGAAACAAATTATTATTGAATCTCTACATCAATAAACGTGAAAAAAAAGCATTCATTGGCAAGAAGAGTCCATTTATAGTCTCCCATTCCTTTAAAATCCTTTTTCTCGCTTTAAATGATTTTATAA
>NW_018401061.1:10232-10449 GCF_002168275.2 Theobroma umbraticum | reverse complement strand
CATTTTAAGTTGAATTTTTCTTCCTTTATGGTTAAAATAGACAATAGTTGAATATATGCCACGGAAAACATGTAGAAAAATCCATTGATTGAAAGAAAAAGTACATTTATAGTTACCCATTCCTTCAAAGGCCTTACTACTTGCTTTGAATGGTTTTATAATCTCATAATTGATTTTAACTGAATTTTTTTAAACTTTGGTTAAAACAGACTATAAT
>NW_018401061.1:10139-10222 GCF_002168275.2 Theobroma umbraticum | reverse complement strand
ACTCATGAAACATGAAGAAAAAAGCATGGATTGGCAAGAAAAGTCCATTTATAGTCTCCTACTCCTTCAAAAGCCTTATTACT
>NW_018401061.1:9949-10121 GCF_002168275.2 Theobroma umbraticum | reverse complement strand
AGTCTCATAATTGATTTTAAGTTGAATTTTTTTACACTTTTGGTTAAAACAGACAATAATTGAATGTATACCTCGTGAAACATGAAGAAAAAGTCATTTACTAGCAAGAAAAGTCCATTTATAGTCACCCATTCTTTCAAAAACCTTATTGCTCTCTTTAAATGGTTTTATA
>NW_018401061.1:9787-9939 GCF_002168275.2 Theobroma umbraticum | reverse complement strand
TGATTTTAACTTGAATTTTTTTGCATTCTTAATTAAAACAGGCTATAATTGAATGCGTTCCTTGGAAAACATGAAGAAAAAACCATTCATTGAGAAGAAAAATCCATTTATAGTCCCCTATTCTTTCAAAATCCTTATTACTCGCTTTAAAT
>NW_018401061.1:9651-9777 GCF_002168275.2 Theobroma umbraticum | reverse complement strand
TCACATAATTGATTTTAAGCTGAATTTTTCCATAATTTTAATTAAAACAAACTATAATTGAGTGTCTACATTAAGAAATACGAAGAAAAAAGCATTCATTGGCAAGAAAAGTCTATTTATGGTCAC
>NW_018401061.1:9461-9641 GCF_002168275.2 Theobroma umbraticum | reverse complement strand
AAAAGCCTTATTACTCTCTTTAAATAGTTTTATAATCTCATAATTCATTTTTAGTTGAATTTTTCTACATTTTTGGTTCAAACAAACTATAATTGAATTTCTACCTTAAGAAACGTGAAGGAAAAAGCTTTCATTCAAAAGAACAGTCCATTCATAGTCACCCATTCCTTCAAAAGCCTT
>NW_018401061.1:9283-9451 GCF_002168275.2 Theobroma umbraticum | reverse complement strand
TTATACGATTTTATAATGTCAAAATTGATTTTAAGTTCAATTTTATTTACATTTTTGATTAAAACAGAGTATAAGTGAATGTCTTCGTCATGAAACATGAACAAAAAGGAATTCATTGGCAAGAAATGTCCATTTATAGCCATCCGTTCCTTCAAAAGCCTTATTACT
>NW_018401061.1:9027-9273 GCF_002168275.2 Theobroma umbraticum | reverse complement strand
GGTTTTATAATCTCATAATTGATTTTAGGTTGAAATTGTTTTTACATATTTGGTTAAAACAGACTATAATTGATTGCATGCCTTAAGAAACGTGCATAAAAAGCCATTCATTGAAAGAAAAAGCACATTTATAGTCACCCATACATTCAAAGGCCTTATTACTCGCTTTAAATGGTCTTATAATCTCATAAATGATTTTAAGTTGAATTTTTTTACACTTTGGTTAAAACAGACTATAATTGAATG
>NW_018401061.1:8610-8835 GCF_002168275.2 Theobroma umbraticum | reverse complement strand
GAAAAGTCCATTTATAGTTTCCCATTCTTTCAAAAGCCTTATTACTAACCTTAAAAGGTTTTATAATATCAAAATTGATTTTAAATTTAATTTCTTTTACATTTTTTGCTAAAACAGGTTATAATTGAATTCCTGCCTTGGGAAACATGGAGAAAAAGCCATTCTTTGAGAAGAAAAGGTCATTTATAGACACCCATTCTTCCAAAAGCCTTATTACTCGCTTTA
>NW_018401061.1:8446-8600 GCF_002168275.2 Theobroma umbraticum | reverse complement strand
TAATCTCATAATTGATTTTAAGCTGAATATTTCTTCATTTTTGGTTAAAATAGGTTATAATAGAATGTCTACCTTGGGAAACATGGAGAAAAAGCCATTCTTTGAGAAGAAATGTCCATTTATAGTCACCCATTCTTTCCAAAGCCTTATTACT
>NW_018401061.1:8178-8346 GCF_002168275.2 Theobroma umbraticum | reverse complement strand
GCCTTATTACTCGCTTTAAATGGTCTTATAATCTCATAACTGATTTTAAGTTGATTTTTTTTACACTTTAGTTAAAACAGACTATAACTGAATCTCTACCTAGAGAAATGTGAAAAAAAACCATTCATTGGCAAGAAAAGTTCATTTATAGTCTCCCATTCCTTCAAA
>NW_018401061.1:7990-8159 GCF_002168275.2 Theobroma umbraticum | reverse complement strand
AATGGTTTTATAATCTCAAAATTGATTTTAAGTTTAATTTGTTTTATATTTTTGTTTAAAACAGGTTATAATTGAATTCCTGCCTTAGGAAACATGGAGCAAAAGTCATTCATTAAGAAGAAAAGTCCATTTATAGACACCTATTCTTCCAAAAGCCTTATTACTCGCT
>NW_018401061.1:7855-7980 GCF_002168275.2 Theobroma umbraticum | reverse complement strand
TTATAATCTCATAATTGAATTTAAGTGAAATTTTTCTACATTTTTGGTTAAAATAGGTTATATCTGAAATGTGAAGAAAAAGGCATTCATTAGCAAGAAAAGTCCATTTATAGTCTCTCATTCCT
>NW_018401061.1:7553-7845 GCF_002168275.2 Theobroma umbraticum | reverse complement strand
TATTACTTGCTTTAAATGGTTTTATAATCTCATAATTCATTTTAAGTTGAAGTTTTCTACATTTTTGGCTAAAACAGACTATAATTGAATGCATGCATAGGGGAACATGTAGAAAAAGCGATTCATTGAAACGAAAAGTATATTTATAGTCACGCATTCCTTTAAAGTCCTTATTACTCGATTTTAATGGTTTTATAATCTCATAATTGATTTTAAGTTGAAGTTTTTCACACTTTGGTTAAAACAGACTATAATTGAATGTTTGCCTTGAGAAATGTGAAGAAAAAAGCAT
>NW_018401061.1:7244-7421 GCF_002168275.2 Theobroma umbraticum | reverse complement strand
GTTAAAAGGTTTTATAATCTCAAAATTGATTTTAAATTTAATTTGTTTTACAATTTTTGTTAAAACAAGCTATAATTGAATGTCTGCCTTGGGAAACATGGAGAAAAAGCCATTCCTTGAGAAGAATAGTCCATTTATGGTCATCCATTCCTTCAAAAGCCTTATTACTCGCTTTAA
>NW_018401061.1:7090-7234 GCF_002168275.2 Theobroma umbraticum | reverse complement strand
ATCTCATAATTGATTTTAAGCTGAACTTTTCTTCATTTTTAGTTAAAAGAGGTTATAATTGAATGTTTACCTTGGGAAACATGGAGAAAAAGCCATTCATTGAGAAGAAAAGTCCATTTACGGTCACCCATTCTTTCAAAAGCC
>NW_018401061.1:6859-7080 GCF_002168275.2 Theobroma umbraticum | reverse complement strand
CTTTAATGGGTTTATAATCTCATAATTAATTTTATGCTGAATTTTTCTTCATTTTTGGTTAAAATAGGCTATAATTGAATGTCTACCATGAGAAACATGGAGAAAAAGCCATTCATTGAGAAGAAATGTCCATTTATAGCCAACCATTCTTTTGAAAGCCTTACTGCTCGCTTAACATAGTTTTATAATCTAATAATTGATTTTAGGTTCAATTATTTTTA
>NW_018401061.1:6723-6849 GCF_002168275.2 Theobroma umbraticum | reverse complement strand
TAAAACAGATTATAATTGAATGTCTACCTTAAGAAATGTGAAGAAAAACGCATTCATTAGCAAGAAAAGTTCATTTATAGTCTCTCATTCCTTCAAAAGCCTTTTTACTTGCTTTAAATGGTTTTA
>NW_018401061.1:6561-6712 GCF_002168275.2 Theobroma umbraticum | reverse complement strand
TTTTAAGTTGAATTGTTTTACATTTTTGGCTAAAATAGACTATAATTGAATGCATGCATAGGGAAACGTGTAGAAAAAGCCATTCATTGATAGGAAAAGTATATTTTTAGTCACCTATTCCTTCAAAGGCCTTATTACTCGCTTTAAATGG
>NW_018401061.1:6409-6551 GCF_002168275.2 Theobroma umbraticum | reverse complement strand
ACATAATTGATTTTAAGTTGAAGTTTTTTGCACTTTGGTTAAAACAGACTATAATTGAATGTTTACCTCGAGAAATGTGAAGAAAAAAATATTCATTGGCAAGAAAAGTTCATTTATAGTCTCTCATTCCTTCAAAAGCCTT
>NW_018401061.1:6218-6387 GCF_002168275.2 Theobroma umbraticum | reverse complement strand
ATAATCCCAAAATTGATTTTAAGTTTAATTTGTTTTATATTTTTGATTAAAACATGTTATAATTGAATTCCTGCTTTGGGAAATATGGAGAAAAAGCCATTCATTAAGAAGAAAAGTCCATTCATAGACACCTATTCTTCCAAAAGCCTTATTACTCGCTTTAAATGAT
>NW_018401061.1:6023-6208 GCF_002168275.2 Theobroma umbraticum | reverse complement strand
CATAATTGAATTTAAGTTAAATTTTTCTACATTTTTTGTTAAAATAGGTTATATCTAAATGTCTACCTTGGGAAACATGGAGAAAAAGCCATTCATTGAAAAGAAATGTCTATTTATAGTCACCCATTCTTTCGAAAGCCTTACTACTCGCTTAACATAGTTTTATAATCTCATAATTGATTTTA
>NW_018401061.1:5877-6013 GCF_002168275.2 Theobroma umbraticum | reverse complement strand
TTTTTATATAATTGGTTAAAACAGATTATAATTGAATGTCGACCTTAAGAAATGTGAAGAAAAAGGCATTCATTAGCAAGAAAAGTCCATTTATGGACTCCCATTCGTTCGAAAGCCTTATTACTTGCTTTAAATG
>NW_018401061.1:5733-5867 GCF_002168275.2 Theobroma umbraticum | reverse complement strand
CTCATAATTCATTTTAAGTTGAATTTTTCTTCATTTTTAGTTTAAACAAACAATAGTTGAATATATGCCTTGGGAAACATGTAGAAAAATCCCTTGATTGGAAAGAAAAGTACATTTATAGTTACCCATTCCTT
>NW_018401061.1:5635-5723 GCF_002168275.2 Theobroma umbraticum | reverse complement strand
ATTACTTGCTTTGAATGGTTTTATAATCTAAAATTTGATTTTAAGCTGAATTTTTTCAAACTTTGGTTAAAACAGACTATAATTGAAT
>NW_018401061.1:5403-5535 GCF_002168275.2 Theobroma umbraticum | reverse complement strand
TTTAAATTTAATTTGTTTTACATTTTTTGTTAAAACAGGTTATAATTAAATGCCCGCCTTAAAAAATATGGATAAAATGCCATTCATTGAGAAGAATAGTCCATTTACAGTCACCCATTCTTTCAAAAGCCT
>NW_018401061.1:5285-5392 GCF_002168275.2 Theobroma umbraticum | reverse complement strand
TTAATGGGTTTATAATCTCATAATTGATTTTAAGCTGAATTTTTCTTCATTTTTTGTTAAAATAGGCTATAATTGAATGTCTACCTTGGGAAACATGGAGAAAAAGC
>NW_018401061.1:5132-5275 GCF_002168275.2 Theobroma umbraticum | reverse complement strand
TAATCTCATAATTGATTTTAGGTTCAATTATTTTTACATAATTGTTTAAATAGATTATAATTGAATCTCTACCTTAATAAACATGAAGAAAAAAGCATTCATTGGCAAGAAGAGTCCATTTATAGTCTCCCATTCCTTCAAAA
>NW_018401061.1:4887-5122 GCF_002168275.2 Theobroma umbraticum | reverse complement strand
TCACCTTAAATGGTTTTATAATCTCAAAATTGAATTTAAATTTAATTTGTTTTATATTTTTTGTTAAAACAGGTTATAATTAAATGCCTACCTTGGGAAACATGGAGAAAAAGCCATTCATTGAGAATAATAGTCTATTTACAGTCACCCATTCTTTCAAAAGCCTTATTACTCACTTTAATGGGTTTGTAATCTCATAATTGATTTTAAGCTGAATTTTTCTTCATTTTTGGTT
>NW_018401061.1:4347-4743 GCF_002168275.2 Theobroma umbraticum | reverse complement strand
ATAGTTTTATAATCTCATAATTAATTTTAGGTTCAATTATTTTTATATAATTGGTTACAACTCATTTTAATTGAATGTCTATCTCAATAAATGTGAATAAAAAGTCATTCATTGAGAAGAAAAGTCCATATATAGTCTCCCATTGCTTTAAAATCCTTTTTACTCGCTTTAAATGATTTTATAATGTAATAATTTATTTTAAGTTGAATTTTTCTTCCTTTTTGGTTAAAATAGACAATAATTGAATATATGCCTTGGGAAACATGTAGAAAAATCCATTCATTGAAAGAGAAAGTACATTTATAGCAACCCATTCCTTCAAAAGACCTTATTACTCACTTTGAATAGTTTTATAATCTCATAATTAATTTTAAGCTGAATTTTTTCAAACTTTGG
>NW_018401061.1:4260-4337 GCF_002168275.2 Theobroma umbraticum | reverse complement strand
CTATAATTGAATGTCTAACTCATGAAACATATAGAAAAAAGAATGGATTGGCAAGAAAAGTTCATTTATAGTCTCCT
>NW_018401061.1:3717-4250 GCF_002168275.2 Theobroma umbraticum | reverse complement strand
AAGCCTTATTACTCACTTTAAATGGTTTTTCAGTCTCATAATTGATTTTAAATTGAATTTGTTTTATAGTTTTGGTTAAAACAGACTATAATTGAATGTATTCCTCGTGAAACATGAAGAAAAAGTCATTTACTGCCAAGAAAAGTCCATTTATAGTCACCCATTCCTTCAAAAACCTTATTGTTCGCTTTAAATGGTTTTATAATCTCATAATTGATTTTAACTTGAATTGTTTTCGATTATTCATTAAAACAGACTATAATTGAATGTGTTCCTTGGAAAACGTGAAGAAAAAACCATTCATTGAGAAGAAAAATTCATTTATAGTTCCCTATTCTTTGAAAAGCTTTATTACTCGCTTTAAATGGTTTTATAAACTCATAATTGATTTTAAGATGAATTTTTTCACTTTTTTGGTTAAAACAAACTATAATTGAATGTCTACCTTAAAAAACGTGAAGAAAAAAGCATTCATTAGCAAGAAAAGTCTATTTATGGTCACCCATTCTTTCAAAAGCCTTATTACTCACTTT
>NW_018401061.1:3451-3564 GCF_002168275.2 Theobroma umbraticum | reverse complement strand
CTCACTTTAAATGGTTTTATAATGTCAAAATTGATTTTAAGTTCAATTTTGTTTCCATTTTTGGTTACAACAGGGTATAAGTGAATGTCTTCATCGTGAAACATGAACAAAAA
>NW_018401061.1:2874-3044 GCF_002168275.2 Theobroma umbraticum | reverse complement strand
TTTTTTTACATTTTTAGTTAAAATAGACTATAATTGAATGCATGCCTTGAGAAATGTGTATAAAAAACCATTCATTGAAAGAAAAAGTACATTTATAGTCACCCTTACTTTCAAAGGCCTTATTACTCGCTTTAAATTGTTTTATAATCTCATAACTGATTTTAAGTTGA
>NW_018401061.1:2504-2673 GCF_002168275.2 Theobroma umbraticum | reverse complement strand
CTTAAATGGTTTTATAATCCCAAAATTGATTTTAAGTTTAACTTGTTTTATATTCTTGGTTAAAACAGGTTATAATTGAATTCCTATCTTAGGAAACATGGATAAAAAGCCATTGATTAAGAAGAAAAGTCCATTTATAGACACCCATTCTTCCAAAAGCCTTATTACT
>NW_018401061.1:2195-2318 GCF_002168275.2 Theobroma umbraticum | reverse complement strand
TTTTAGGTTCAATTATTTTTATATAATTGGTTAAAACAGATTATAATTGAATGTTTACCCCAAAAAATGTGAAGAAAAAGGCATTCATTGGCAAGAAAAGTCCATTTATAGTCTCCCATTCCT
>NW_018401061.1:2012-2182 GCF_002168275.2 Theobroma umbraticum | reverse complement strand
TACTTGCTTTAAATGGTTTTATAATCTCATAATTCATTTTAAGTTGAATTTTTCCACATTTTTGGTCAAAACAGACTATAATTGAATGCATGCATAGGGAAACGTGTAGAAAAAGCCATTCATTGAAAGGAGAAGTGTGTTTATAGTCACCCATTCCTTCAAAAGCCTTA
>NW_018401061.1:1870-2002 GCF_002168275.2 Theobroma umbraticum | reverse complement strand
TAAATGGTTTTATAATCTCATAATTGATTTTACGTTAAAGTTTTTTACACTTTGGTTAAAACAGACTATAATTGAAGATTTACCTCTAGAAATGTGAAGAAAAAAGCATTCATTGGCAAGAAAAGTCCATTT
>NW_018401061.1:1735-1860 GCF_002168275.2 Theobroma umbraticum | reverse complement strand
ATTCCTTCAAAAGCCTTATTACTCACCTTAAATGGTTTTATAATCTCAAAATTGGTTTTGAATTTAATTTGTTTTACATTTTTGGTTAAAACAGGTTATAATTGAATGCCTACCTTGGGAAACAT
>NW_018401061.1:1549-1710 GCF_002168275.2 Theobroma umbraticum | reverse complement strand
AATAGTCCATTTACAGTCACCCATTCTTTCAAAAGCCTTATTACTCGCTTTAATAGGTTTATAATCTCATAATTGATTTTAAGCTGAATTTTTTTTTCATTTTTTGTTAAAATAGGTTATAATTGAATGTCTACCTTAGGAAATATGGAGAAAAAGCCATT
>NW_018401061.1:1130-1393 GCF_002168275.2 Theobroma umbraticum | reverse complement strand
TTATTACTCGCTTTAAATAGTTTTATAATCTCATAATTGATTTTAGGTTGAATTATTTTTACTTAATTGGTTAAAATAGATTATAATTGAATCTCTACCTCAATAAACGTGAAGAAAAAAGCATTCATTGGCAAGAAGGGTCCATTTATAGTTCCCATTCCTTCAAAAGCCTTATTACTCACCTTAAATGGTTTTATCCCAAAATTGATTTTAAATTTAATTTGTTTTACATTTCTTGTTAAAACAGGTTATAATTGAATGCC
>NW_018401061.1:1026-1120 GCF_002168275.2 Theobroma umbraticum | reverse complement strand
AACATGGAGAAAAAGCCATTCATTGAGAACAATAGTCCATTTACAATCACCCATTCTTTCAAAAGCCTTATTACTCGCTTTAATGGGTTTATAA
>NW_018401061.1:900-1016 GCF_002168275.2 Theobroma umbraticum | reverse complement strand
GATTTTAAGCTGAATTTTTCTTCATTTTTGGTTAAAATAGGTTATAATTAAATGTCTACCTTGAGAAACATGGAGAAAAAGCCATTCATTGAGAAGAAAAGTCCATTTATAGTCAC
>NW_018401061.1:585-875 GCF_002168275.2 Theobroma umbraticum | reverse complement strand
CGCTTTAAATAGTTTTATAATCTCATAATTGATTTTAGGTTCAATTATTTTTATGTAATTGGTTAAAACAGATTTTAATTGAATGTCTATCTATATAAATGTGAATAAAAAGGAATTCATTGGCAAGAAAAGTCCATATATAGTCTCCAATTCCTTTAAAATCCTTTTCACTCGCTTTAAATGATTTTATAATCTTATAATTCATTTTAAGTTGAATTTTTCTTCTTTTTTAGTTCAAATAGACAATAATTGAATATATGCCTCGGGAAACATGTAGAAAAATCCATTCA
>NW_018401061.1:317-430 GCF_002168275.2 Theobroma umbraticum | reverse complement strand
TGGTTAAAACAGACTATAATTGAATGTCTAACTCATGAAACATGAAGAAAAAAGTATGGATTGGCAAGAAAAGTCTATTTATAGTCTCCTATTCTTTCAAAAGCCTTATTACT
>NW_018401061.1:168-293 GCF_002168275.2 Theobroma umbraticum | reverse complement strand
ATAATTAATTTTAAGTTGAATTTTTTTACACTTTTGGTTAAAATAGACTATAATAGAATGTATTCCTCGTGAAACATGAAGAAAAAGTCATTTAATGGCAAGAAAAGTCCATTTATAGTCACCCA
>NW_018401061.1:0-158 GCF_002168275.2 Theobroma umbraticum | reverse complement strand
AACCTTATTTCTCGCTTTAAATGATTTTATAATCTCATAATTGATTTTAACTTGAATTTGTTTTTCATTATTCATTAAAACAGACTATAATTGAATGCGTTCCGTGGAAAATGTGAAGAAAAAGCCATTCATTGAGAAGAAAAGTCTATTTATAGTCC
>NW_018401060.1:1129-1235 GCF_002168275.2 Theobroma umbraticum | reverse complement strand
ACTTTTCTTCTTTATGAATAGGCTTTTTCTACACGTTTCCCAAAGCAGGTATTCAATTATACCCTGTTTGAATAAAAAATATAAAATAATTCAACTTAATATCAAT
>NW_018401060.1:985-1119 GCF_002168275.2 Theobroma umbraticum | reverse complement strand
TAAAACTATTAAAAACGGGTAATAAGGCTTTTGAAAAAATGATTGACTATAAATCGACTTTTTGTCTTAATGAATGGCTTTTTTTACATGTTTCCCAAGGCAAACAATCACTTATAGTCTTCTTTAACAAAAAT
>NW_018401060.1:886-975 GCF_002168275.2 Theobroma umbraticum | reverse complement strand
TCAACTTAAAATCAATTATGAGATTATAAAACCTTTTAGAGTGAGCAATAAGCTTTTTTAAGGAATGGGTGACTCTAAATTGACTTTTC
>NW_018401060.1:785-876 GCF_002168275.2 Theobroma umbraticum | reverse complement strand
ATACTTGTTTCTTCATGTTTCTCAAGGTACACATTCAATTATAGTCTGTCTTAATCAAAAAAGTAAAAAAATTAAACTTAAAATCAATTTT
>NW_018401060.1:621-775 GCF_002168275.2 Theobroma umbraticum | reverse complement strand
AACAATTTAAAGCGAGTAATAAGCCTTTTGCAGGAGTGGGTGACTATAAATGGACTTTTTTTCTCAATGATTGGCTTTTTTACACGTTTCTCGAGGTAAAAATTTAATTATAGTCTGTTTTAACCAAAAATATAAAACAATTCAGCTTAAAATC
>NW_018401060.1:114-295 GCF_002168275.2 Theobroma umbraticum | reverse complement strand
GAGTATAAAATCATTAAAAGTGGGTAATAAGGCTTTTGAAGGAAAGAGTGACTATAAATGGACTTCTCTTCTCAATGAATGACTTTTTCTGTAAGTTTCCCAAGGCAGACAATCACTTCTAGTCTGTTTTAATTAAAAATGTAAAAGAATTCAACTTAAAATCAATTATGAGATTACAAAA
>NW_018401060.1:0-104 GCF_002168275.2 Theobroma umbraticum | reverse complement strand
CGAGTAACAAACCTTTTGAAGGAATGGGTGACTCTAAATGGACTTTCTTATCAATGAATGCTTGTTTCTTCACGTTTATTGAGGTAAACATTCAATTATAGTAT
>NW_018401059.1:1529-1663 GCF_002168275.2 Theobroma umbraticum | reverse complement strand
AATTGATTTTAAGTTCAATTTTTTTACATTTTTTGTTAAAACAGACTATAATTGGATTTCTCCCTCCAGAACCATGAAGAAACAAGCATTCATTGACAAGAAAAGCCAATTTAGAGTCACTCATTCCTTCAAAA
>NW_018401059.1:1425-1519 GCF_002168275.2 Theobroma umbraticum | reverse complement strand
TCGCTTTAAATAGTTTTATAATCTCATCATTGATTTGAAATTGAATTTTTTTACATTTTTAGTTAAAACAAACTATAATTAAATGCTTACCTCA
>NW_018401059.1:986-1117 GCF_002168275.2 Theobroma umbraticum | reverse complement strand
TTTTTTGTTAAAATAGACTATAATTGAATTTCTACCCCGAGAACTATGAAGAAATAAACATTCATTGACAAGAAAAATCCATTTAGAGTCACCTATTCCTTCAAAAAGCTTATAACTCGCTTTAAATGGTT
>NW_018401059.1:864-976 GCF_002168275.2 Theobroma umbraticum | reverse complement strand
ATAATTGATTTTAAGTTAAATTTTTTTATATTTTTGATTAAAACATAATATAATTGAATGTCTACATCGAGAAACATGAAGAAACAAGCATTCGTTGTTAAGAAAAGTCCTT
>NW_018401059.1:621-777 GCF_002168275.2 Theobroma umbraticum | reverse complement strand
ATTTTTTGTTAAAACAGACTATAATTGAATGTCTGCCTGGAGAAACATGCAAAACAAGCCATTCATTGGGTAGAAAAGTTCATTTATAGTCACTCATTCCTATAAAAGGCTTATTACTCGCTTTAAATGGTTTTATAATCTCATAATTGATTTTAA
>NW_018401059.1:208-324 GCF_002168275.2 Theobroma umbraticum | reverse complement strand
TTAAAAAATTTTATAATCGAATGTCTACCTTAGGAAACGTGAAGAGGCATGCATTCTTTGATAAAAAAAGTCCATTTATAGTCACTCATTCCTTCAAAAGTCTTATTACCTGCTTT
>NW_018401059.1:0-192 GCF_002168275.2 Theobroma umbraticum | reverse complement strand
TCATAATTGATTTTAAGTTAAATTTTTTTACATTTTTGATTAAAATATACTATATTTGCCTGTCTACCTCGAGAAATATGAAGAAACTAGCATTCATTAACAAGAAAAGCTCATTTAGAGTCACCCATTCCTTCAAATAGCTTATTACTCACGTTAAACGGTTTTATAATCTCATAATTGATTTTAAGTTGA
>NW_018401058.1:1232-1352 GCF_002168275.2 Theobroma umbraticum | reverse complement strand
TTTTATATTTATTATTAAAACAGATTATAATTGTATGTTTACCTCGAGAAATGTTCTAGGCAGACATTCAATTATAATCTGTTTAGCTAAAAAATATAAAAAACTTCAAATTAAAATTAA
>NW_018401058.1:677-836 GCF_002168275.2 Theobroma umbraticum | reverse complement strand
AAATTATGAGATTAAAAAAGCCTTTAAAGCGAGTAATAAGGCTTTCGAAGGCATAGGTTAGTATAAATGGACTTTTCCTGCTAATGAATATGTTTTTCTTCACGTTTCTCGAGGCAGACATTCAATTATAATCTATTTTAATAAACTATCTAAAAAAAT
>NW_018401058.1:504-667 GCF_002168275.2 Theobroma umbraticum | reverse complement strand
ATCAATTATGAGATTATAAAATCATTTAAAGCGAGTAATAAAGCCTTTGAAGGTATGGGTGGCTATAAATGGACTTTTCTTACCAATGGATATCTTTTTATTCACATTTCTCGAGGTAAATATTAAATTATAATCTATTTTAAGAAAAATATAAAAAAATTTA
>NW_018401058.1:369-494 GCF_002168275.2 Theobroma umbraticum | reverse complement strand
AATTATAAGGTTATAAAATCATTAAAAGTGAGTGATGAGGCTTTTGAAGGCATGAGTGACTATAAATGGATTTTTCTTGCCAATGAATATCTTTTTGTTCAGGTTTCTTGAGGCAGACGTTCAAT
>NW_018401058.1:0-129 GCF_002168275.2 Theobroma umbraticum | reverse complement strand
CTATAAATGGACTTTTCTTGCCAATGGATATCTTTTTCTTCACGTTTCTAAAGGTAGAAATTCAATTATAATCTGTTTTAATTAAAAATATAAAATAGTTCAACTTAAAACCAATTATGAGATTAACAA
>NW_018401057.1:1441-1577 GCF_002168275.2 Theobroma umbraticum | reverse complement strand
TGTCTGTTTTAATCAAAAATGTAAAAAAATTCAACTTGAAATCAATGATTAGATTAGAAAACCATTTAAATGAGTAATAAGGCTTTTAAAGGAATGGGAGGCTATAAATAAATTTTCTTGCCATTGAATACTTTTG
>NW_018401057.1:1301-1431 GCF_002168275.2 Theobroma umbraticum | reverse complement strand
TCTCGAGATAGACAGTCAATTATTATCTATTTTAATCAAAAATGTAAAAAAAACTAAACTTAAAATCAATTATTATGTTATAAAACCATTTAAAGCGAGTAATAAGGCTTTTGAAGGAATGAAAGACTAT
>NW_018401057.1:909-1027 GCF_002168275.2 Theobroma umbraticum | reverse complement strand
CTATAAATGGACTTTTCTTGTCAATGAATGCTTTTGTCTTCACATTTCTCGAGACAGACAGTCAATTGTTGTTTGTTTTAATAAAAAAATATAAAAAAATTCAACTTAAAATCAATTA
>NW_018401057.1:736-899 GCF_002168275.2 Theobroma umbraticum | reverse complement strand
AACTTTTCGAGAGAGAGAAAGTCAATTATTGTCTGTTTTAATTAAAAATTTAAAAAAATTTAACTTAAAATCAATTATTAGATTATAAAACTATTTGAAGTTAGTAATATGGCTTCTGAAGGAAAAGGTGACTATAAATGGACTTTTCTTGCCAATGAATGCT
>NW_018401057.1:379-536 GCF_002168275.2 Theobroma umbraticum | reverse complement strand
CAATGAATGCTTTTGTCTTCACGTTTCTCGAGATAGATAGTCAATTGTTATCTGTTTTAATCAAAAACGTAAAAAAATTGAACTTGAAATCAATGATTCGATTAGAAAACCATTTAAATGAGTAATAAGGCTTTTGAAGGAATGGGAGGCTATAAAT
>NW_018401057.1:0-118 GCF_002168275.2 Theobroma umbraticum | reverse complement strand
GTAATAAGGCTTTTGAAGGAATGGGTGACTATAATGGACTTTTCTAGCCAATGAGTGCTTTTGTCTTCATGTTTCTCGAAATAGACAGTCAATTGTTGTCTGTTTTAATAAAAAATGT
>NW_018401056.1:4623-4746 GCF_002168275.2 Theobroma umbraticum | reverse complement strand
ATTTAGGTGTATGAGTGTCTATAATTCCCATTCATTAAATTTGGATCTGAAGATTAAAGGAAAATTTAGATGCACTCATTAAGGGGGAGTTTGAAATATCAATTGTAATGATAACAAAAAAAA
>NW_018401056.1:4470-4600 GCF_002168275.2 Theobroma umbraticum | reverse complement strand
TTGATTGGTCTTCATGTTTAATTTTTATGTGTGATGCTTAGTTTTGGTTTTATTAAATATTATGTAAAGAAAACTAAATGCATTGACTAAAGGGGAGCAACTCATTACGCATAAAGATTTGAAGCATTCA
>NW_018401056.1:4296-4460 GCF_002168275.2 Theobroma umbraticum | reverse complement strand
AGACATTGTACTATTAATCTAGGAGTATTTTGTCATCATCAAAAATAAAAATAGAGAATGTTGACTCTTTATGTTTTTGATGGTAGCAAAATATTCCCGTTCATTGGTGTCTAATTATATTGTTTAAGTGTGCAGGATAAAAATGTATGTCATTAATAAATTAA
>NW_018401056.1:4179-4286 GCF_002168275.2 Theobroma umbraticum | reverse complement strand
GCAAATATGAAAACTCATAAGAATAAGGAGCTATAAGTAAGCAATAAAATGAGAAGCCTCTAAGTTGAATAAAAAGGGAGTTGGTTGGATAAAACTCAAAAGAGAAG
>NW_018401056.1:3691-4082 GCF_002168275.2 Theobroma umbraticum | reverse complement strand
GTTAGTCGACTAAGAGCTTATTGCCAAAAATTGGGTTCAGAGACAGAAATGACTTAATCGGCTAAGAAGTTTTGTTAGACGACTGAGAGGCTATTGTCAGAAATGTTTAGAGACAGAGCCCATTGCCAAAAACTGGGTTCAGAGACAGAGATAACTTGGTCGACTAAGTGATAACAATTAGTCGACAAAGAGCATTCTGTCTAACAGTTTGAACTTAACGCTAAAAGACAAACTAACAGATAGAACTGCTCCCAAACTGTTTCCAACGTTCAGAATCTGTCTAGCTTTCATCATAGTTGATTTTTCAAGTATAAAAAGCCTTCCTAATAGCCACAAATTAGATTTGAAGGCTTCCAAGATTAAAAAGAGCTCAAAAACCTCAAGAACACTC
>NW_018401056.1:3195-3460 GCF_002168275.2 Theobroma umbraticum | reverse complement strand
TAAGCCTGAAAAAGTTAGTTTTGGGTTTTGGTTGATCCCGGGAAAAACCATTGTTGAAGGTTATGGCTGAACCTGCGAAAGGCCATTGTAAATGCTTGGTGAAAGCTTGGAAATTTCACCGTTTATAGTGATTTAGTTTAAAAAATCCTTGGTTAAACAATCAAGGTAGTGGATGTAGGTTTTTGACCAAACCACTATAAATCTTTGTGTTTTGTCTTCCCTGTTTTATTTTTCATTTCATTCTTTGTTAGATTATTCCTTATCT
>NW_018401056.1:2923-3123 GCF_002168275.2 Theobroma umbraticum | reverse complement strand
CTAGCACATTTATTTGGGACCAACAACATTCCGTTTTAATAAAAAATATAAAAAAATTCAACTTAAAACTAATTATGAGATTGCAAAACCATTTAAAGCGCGTAATAAGGCTTTCAAAAGTGTGGGTGATTATAAATGGACATTTCTTGTCAATGAATACCGTTTTCTTTACATTTCCTAAGGTAGACATTCAATTAAAA
>NW_018401056.1:1841-2610 GCF_002168275.2 Theobroma umbraticum | reverse complement strand
TTTAACCAAAAATGTAGAAAAATTCAACTTAAAATCAATTATGAGATTACAAAACCATTTTGTTGCACGTTTCTCAAGGTAGATATTCAATTATAATAAATTTTAACCATAAATGTAAAAGAATATCAATTATGTGATTATAAGACCATTTAAAGTGAGTAATAAAGCTTTCAAAGGCTTGAGTGAATAAAAATGGGCTTTTCCTGATATTGAATTATTTTTTCCTCATGTTTCTCAAGGCAATCATTCAATTGCATTCTGTTTTATTAAAAAATTTAAAAAAATTTAACTTAAAATCAATTATGAGATTGCAAAACTATTTAAAGCGTGTAATAAGGCTTTCAAAAGCATGGGTGACTATAAATGGACATTTCTTGTCAATGAATAACTTGTTCTTTACATTTCTCTGCTGGTCCCAAATAAATGTGCTAGAGGGGGGTGAATAGCACTTTTTGGCTTTTACAAGCTTGAACCTCTATTTGGGGGCAAGTTTAACTTCAATGATGGGAAGTTAAATGCAATATAAGGAATAATCTAACAAGAAATGAAATGAAGAATAAAGCAGCAAAGACAAAACACAAAGATTTATAGTGGTTCGGTCAAAGACCTACATCCACTACCTTGATTATTCAACCAAGGATTTTCCAAACTAAATCACTATAAATGGTGAAATTTCCAAGCTTTTACCAAGCGTTTACAATGGCTTTTCACAGGTTCAGCCACAACCTTCAATAATGGTTTTTCCCGGGATCAACCAAAACCCAAAAAC
>NW_018401056.1:0-1741 GCF_002168275.2 Theobroma umbraticum | reverse complement strand
GAGTCTTCCCCACCAAATTCTGAAGAAGTCTTCATCATGGATGTCTTTCAGCAGATGGTGAGGGAAGAACAGGCTGAAACGGAAGCAACTAAAGCCATAGCACAAAAACTAGCACCTGCTACAAGATCTTCTAAATCTGTTCAGAAAGGTGATTAGATTGAGAAACATAAAGAGGAAGCTACTGTACCTCCACCAACCACAACTACATCTACTAGCAGGGGCAGATCCAGGATAGCTAAAAGAGCTAAACCTCCTCTAGTCAAATTTATTGTCCAAGATCTTCTCACAATCTTGGATACATCCTCTTCTGACTCTTTATCTCAAGAATCCTCTCCTATAACATCCCCTGAACCTCTTAACATCTTCTATAGGACCAGTGAATCTACTCCTTCTGACTCCTCTTAAACTTGTTTTTAATTCGATGTTGACAAAAAGAGAGAGAAATTTAAGACACGGTAGAAGTTTTTAGAAATTTAGAGGCATTTTAGGAAAGTTGATTTTGATGATGATGACTTTGATGGTGCTAAACTATGTATGACAACACTTTTATTTCTGATGGATATTGTGTTGCTGATATATGAATGTTGAAACTTTTTTCTATACTTTTGTGCTTAATGAAAATGTTAGTGATTATTGATGTTAGTATGAATATGGATTGATAGTAATATGCTAGTGAAAAACTGTTACAATGTGAATGGTAATCTGTTAGCCATCATCAATGATCTGGAAGCTTGAAAAGTTCTGTACTAAAATGTATGAATTTGTACTTGTCACTTCTTCTAAGATATAGATAAGAATATGTTGACTTGTTGAGCTAGATGAAAAAATAACTTGTAAAGACCATGCATACATTAAGGGGGAGAACACACTCAGGGGAAGAAATCCAAATCTGGTGCAAAACAAAAATAACAAATAGACATTGTGTATTTAATCAAGGAATGTTTTGTCATCATCAAAAAGGGGGAGATTGTTGGCTCCATTAGTTTTTGATGATAATAAAACATTCCCATTTATCCATGTCTAACCTTTCTACTTGAGTGTGCAGGACAAATATATTTAATAATTAGTTGACCATTCAAAAGACAATATCAAAACTAACAAGAATAAGGAGCTAGAAGTAAGCAATGGAGTGAGAAGCCTCTAAGTTGAATAATCAAAGGAGTTGGTTGGCTAAAACTCAAAAGAGAAGTTGACGGGTTCAAGCAAATCGTGAAAAAGAAAGTACTTAGTCGACCAAGAGACAGAGTTAGTCGACTAAGAGCTTACTGCTAGAAACTGGATTCAGAGACAAAAACTACTCAATCGACCAAGAAAGTTTATCAATTAACAAAGAGGGTACTGCCAGAAATGCTCAAAGACAGAGTCTATTGCCAAAAACTGAGCTCAAAGATAGAAACGACTTAGTCGACTAAGTGATATCGATTAGTCGACTAAGAGTATTCTGTCTGGCAGTTTGAACTAACACTAATAGATAAAGTAACAGGAAGAATTGCTCCCAAATTGTTTTCAACAGTCAGAATCTGTCTAGCTACCATCAGAGTTGATTTTTCAAGTATAAAAACACCTCCCAACAACCAAAAAATAAGATTTAAAGGCTTCTAAGATCAAAAATAGCTCAAAAACCTCAAGAACACTCTGCATATTTTCTGCACTTCACTCTAATCTTTGTAATAGAGTTCAGAACTTTATCTTGTACCATCAAATTAGGTTAGTGATCATAGGTACCTCTTTATTTCTTTTC
>NW_018401055.1:1150-1290 GCF_002168275.2 Theobroma umbraticum | reverse complement strand
GTAACTATAAATGGACATTTTTTCCCAATGAATACCTTTTTCTTCACGTTTCTCAAGGTAGACATACAATTTTAATCTGTGTTAATCAAAACTGTGCAAAGAATTCAACTCAAAATCAATTTTGAGATTATAAAACCATT
>NW_018401055.1:1010-1140 GCF_002168275.2 Theobroma umbraticum | reverse complement strand
AATAAGGCTTTTGAAGGAATGGGTGACTATAAATGCAATTTTCTTGCTAATGAATGGCTTTTTTTCCATGTTTCTTGAGGTAGACATTCAATTATAGCCTGTTTTAGCCAAAAATGTAAAAATATTCAAC
>NW_018401055.1:579-742 GCF_002168275.2 Theobroma umbraticum | reverse complement strand
CAATTTTGAGATTATAAAATAATTTAAAGTGAGTAATAAGGCTTTTGAAGGAATTGGCAACTATAAATGGAATTTTCTTGCTAATGAGTGCCTTTTTTTCCATATTTCTCGAGGTAGAGATTCAATTATAGTCTGTTTTAGCCAAAAATGTAAAAAAATTTAA
>NW_018401055.1:406-569 GCF_002168275.2 Theobroma umbraticum | reverse complement strand
ATTATGAAATTATAAAACCATTTAAAGTGAGTAATAAGGCTTTAGAAGGAATGGGCTTCTCGAGGTAAACATTTTTTTTGCCAATTAATGCCTTTTTCTTTACGTTTCGTGAGGCAAACATTCAACAATAATCTGTTTTAACCAAAAATGTAAAAAAATTCAA
>NW_018401055.1:0-165 GCF_002168275.2 Theobroma umbraticum | reverse complement strand
TAAGGCTTTTAAAGGTATGAATGACTGTAAATGGACTTCACTTGTCAATAAATGTCTTTTTCTTCTCGTTTCTGGAGGTAGACATTCAATTATAATCTGTTTTAACCACATATATAAAAAATTCAACTTAAAATCAATTTTGAGATTATAAAACCATTTAAAGTG
>NW_018401054.1:1135-1283 GCF_002168275.2 Theobroma umbraticum | reverse complement strand
ACCTTAATAATTTAATTAAACTCAACAAATTATTATCCAAATACAATAAAAAAACATGAAAGATTACTCAAATTACATACATGCTAAAAAAAGCTTTTTTTGAGGGATTAACTATAGTTAACTAATTTTGAGAAAATTAGTTTTATTA
>NW_018401054.1:681-810 GCF_002168275.2 Theobroma umbraticum | reverse complement strand
CGGTGGCCGTTGCAATAGGAGAGAGAGAGACACACACACACACAATTGTGATAGGAAAAAAAAAGAGAAAGAAAGAAAGAAGGAAAGAAAGAAAGGAAAGGTCACTAGTAAAAAAAACTTACGATGCTA
>NW_018401054.1:215-343 GCF_002168275.2 Theobroma umbraticum | reverse complement strand
ACCAAACACTCAAAGTTATTGAAAATATTTTTTGGAAAATATTTTCATGCTTTCTAAATGGACCTTAACTTAATCTCTTTTTAGATATCCATTTAATTTAAGATTAGGATTGGTGCGAACATATCCTT
>NW_018401054.1:106-205 GCF_002168275.2 Theobroma umbraticum | reverse complement strand
ATTTATCTCTTTTTTATATTTTCATATTTTTTATTTTTTTATTTTTTTAAAATTCAAATAACACTTCAAACAAAATAGGATGTCTACAGTTGCCCTTTT
>NW_018401054.1:0-96 GCF_002168275.2 Theobroma umbraticum | reverse complement strand
CTTGAGAATCAGAAATTATTCAGAGACATAGACTCCATTTTCGCCGAAAGGATAATTTTCCAAAGAAAAGCTCTTGATTTAGAATGAGGCTACTAT
>NW_018401053.1:2031-2154 GCF_002168275.2 Theobroma umbraticum | reverse complement strand
ATATGCATAGCTAATGCATTTGTTATTCGATTTTGAATGCAAGTTTTGAGCTTCTGTTTCAGCCTGATTTGTACATAAATATTTACACCATGCGTTTTAATGTGAAAACATAATTCGAAAAGT
>NW_018401053.1:1908-2021 GCF_002168275.2 Theobroma umbraticum | reverse complement strand
TGTTTTTAAATGATTTAAAGCGAAAAATCTTGGACAACCTTTGAATTGGTTTCTAAAATGATTTTGACAATCCGAGAGCATTGAGAGTAGGTCGGTTGTCACTTCGGTTAAGC
>NW_018401053.1:1378-1508 GCF_002168275.2 Theobroma umbraticum | reverse complement strand
GTGGAGCAGAGCTCTCGGATGTTATTATGTGAAAATGGGTCCATGGGTGACTACAATTCTTACCTACTTGAGAGCCTTGTGAGTTTTCGACGCATACCCTTTTCCATGGTGGAGAGTTGAGATTTCTTTA
>NW_018401053.1:818-986 GCF_002168275.2 Theobroma umbraticum | reverse complement strand
CCCTGCTCACGGAGCCGATGATCACTGAGTCTGTGAGACTCACCCTTTTTATTTTCTTTTTGCAGATAGTGATCAACCTAGCTTGTATTCATCGATATTTTTAGCCCACCGCGGCTAGGTAAAGACATCTCATAGCACTTTATTCCAAGTCACTCTGTTGTTAGAGGT
>NW_018401053.1:427-561 GCF_002168275.2 Theobroma umbraticum | reverse complement strand
AGGACTTGGCGGGTTCTCTTGCAAGACTCGGACGTCGGTAGTGATTGAGGAGCAATTGTTACAAATGTTTTCATTATGGTGTGAAAGGATGTTGGAAGCAAAATTGCTAGGTTTACCTTGATGAAATCTAGAAG
>NW_018401053.1:0-147 GCF_002168275.2 Theobroma umbraticum | reverse complement strand
ATAAAGATCTAATTTTAGTTGGACTATAATTGTAAAAAAAAAATTAGAACAACACGGATTAAATTTTCTAATAAATTTAAAAAGCCTGATTGAATTAGGATTCCTTGTGAATATTAAATTTCTAATATGATTAGGACACCTATTGAG
>NW_018401052.1:1145-1283 GCF_002168275.2 Theobroma umbraticum | reverse complement strand
TCGCTTTAAATAGTTTTATAATCTCATAATTGATTTTAAGTTGAATTTGTTTAACATTTTTTGTTAAAATAGACTATAATTAAATGTCTACCTCGACAAACATGCAGAGAAAGCTATTCATTGAGAACAAAAGTCCAT
>NW_018401052.1:927-1135 GCF_002168275.2 Theobroma umbraticum | reverse complement strand
CCATTCCTTCAAAAAGTCTTATTGCTCGATTTAAATTGTTTATAATCTCATAATTGATTTAAGTTGAAGTTTTTTATATTTTTGGTTATCACAGACTATAATTAAATGCTTACCTCGAGAAACATGCAGAAAAAGCTATTCATGGAGAACAAAAGTCCGTTTATAGTCACCCATTTCTTCAAAAGCCTTATTACTCGGTTTAAATTGT
>NW_018401052.1:580-747 GCF_002168275.2 Theobroma umbraticum | reverse complement strand
TTTACATTTTTAGTTAAAACAGACTATAATTAAATGCTTGCCTTGAGAAACATTGAAAAAAAGCTATTCATTGAGAAAAAAAGTCCATTTATAGTCACTCATTCCTTGAAAAGGCTTATTACTCGCTTTAAATAATTTTAAAATCTCATAATTGATTTTAAGTTGAA
>NW_018401052.1:344-501 GCF_002168275.2 Theobroma umbraticum | reverse complement strand
CTTATTACTCGCTTTAAAAGGTTTTATAATCTCATAATTGATTTTATGTTGAATATTTTTATATTTTTTGTTAAAATAGGCTATATCAATTTTTTACCTCGTGAAACGTGTAAAAAAAACTATTCATTGAGAAGATAAGTTCATTTATAGTCACTCA
>NW_018401052.1:197-317 GCF_002168275.2 Theobroma umbraticum | reverse complement strand
TTAATGGTTTTATAATCTCATAATTGATTTTAAGCTGAATTTTTTTACAATTTTGTGTTAAAACGGACTATTTTTAAATTCTTGTCTCGAGAAACATGCATAAAAAGTAATTCATTGAGA
>NW_018401052.1:0-122 GCF_002168275.2 Theobroma umbraticum | reverse complement strand
GTTGAATTTTTTTTACATTTTTTGTTAAAACAGACTATAATTGAATGTCTACCTGGAAAAACGTCTAGAAAAAGCTATTCATTGGGAAGAAAAGTTCATTTATAGTCACTCATTCCTTTAAA
>NW_018401051.1:2050-2200 GCF_002168275.2 Theobroma umbraticum | reverse complement strand
CATTCATTTATAGTCTATTTTAACAAAAAAGTGAAAAAATTCAACTCAAAATCCATTATGAGATTATAAAACAATTTAAAGCTAGTAATAAGGCCTTCGAAAGAATATGAGGCTATAAATAGACTTTTCTTGCCAATGAATACTTTTTTT
>NW_018401051.1:1192-1937 GCF_002168275.2 Theobroma umbraticum | reverse complement strand
AATGTAAAACAATTCAACCTAAAATCAATTATGAGATCATAAAATCATTTAAAGCGAGTAAATAAGCCTTTTGAAGGACTGGGTGGCTATAAATAGACTTTTCTTGCCAATGAATGCCTTTTTCTTTATGTTTCTCAAAGTAAACATTCAATTATAGTCTGTTTTAACCCAAAATATAAAAAAATTTCACTTAAAATCAATTATGAGATTATAAAACCATTTAAAGCTAGTAACAAGGCTTTTAAAGGGATGGGTATTTATAGATGGACTTTTTTTTGCTAGTGAATGCCTTATTCTTCACGTTTCTAAAGGTAGATGTTTAATTATAGTATGTTTTAATAAACAATGCTAAAAATATTCAACTTCAAATAAATTACGATATTATAAAATTATTTAAAGCGAGTAATATGGCTTTTAAAGGAATGGGTGACTATAAATAAACTTTTCCTACTAATGAATGTCTTTTTCTTCATGTTTATAAAACCATTTAAATTGAGTAATAAGGCTTTTAAGGGAATAGGAGACTATAAATGGACTTTTCATGTCAATGAATGCTTGTTTATACACGTTTCTCGAGGTAGACATTCAATTATAGTCTGTTTTAACAAAAAATGTAAAACAATTCAACTTAAAATCAATTATGAGGTTATAAAACAATTTAAAGCGAGTAATAAGGCTTCTGAAGGAATAAGAGACTATAAATGGACCTGTCTTGCCAATAAATGCTTGTTTCTTCATGTTTCTC
>NW_018401051.1:956-1092 GCF_002168275.2 Theobroma umbraticum | reverse complement strand
TAATTGATTTTAAGTTGTATTTTTTAGCATTTTCGGATAATACAGACTATAATTGAATGTCTACCTTGGGAAACATAAAGAATAAGGCATTCACTAGCAAGAAAAGTCCATTTATAGTCATCCGTTCCTTCAAAAG
>NW_018401051.1:717-878 GCF_002168275.2 Theobroma umbraticum | reverse complement strand
AAGACAGGTCCATTTATAGTTTCCTATTCCTCCAAAAGCCTTGTTACTCGCTTCAAATTGCTGTATAACCTCATAATTGATTTTAAGTTGGATTTTTTGTACATTATTTATTAAAACAGACTATAATTGAATGTATACCTCTAGAAACATGAAGAAACAAG
>NW_018401051.1:364-492 GCF_002168275.2 Theobroma umbraticum | reverse complement strand
TTTACATTTTGGTCAAAACAAACTATAATTTAATGTCTAGCTTGAGGAACATGAAGAAACAAGCATTCATTGGGAAGAAAAGTCCATTTATATTCACCCATTCCTCAAAAGCCATATTACTCGCTTTA
>NW_018401051.1:0-136 GCF_002168275.2 Theobroma umbraticum | reverse complement strand
TCTCGTAATTGATTTGAAGTTGAACTTTTTAGCATTTTTGGTTAAAGCAGACTATAATTGAATGTCTACCTTGGGAAACATTAAAAATAAGGCATTCACTAGCAAGAAAAGTCCATTTATAGTCACCCGTTCCTTC
>NW_018401050.1:919-1062 GCF_002168275.2 Theobroma umbraticum | reverse complement strand
TTATAATCTCATAATTGATTTTAAGTTAAATTTTTGTATATGTTTTGTTAAAACAGACTATAATTGAATGTCTGCCTGGAGAAATATGCAAAAAAGCTATTCATTGGGTAGAAAAGTTCATTTATAGTCACTCATTCCTTTAA
>NW_018401050.1:210-318 GCF_002168275.2 Theobroma umbraticum | reverse complement strand
ATTTTTGATTAAAACATACTATAATTGAATGTCTACCTTGAGAAACATGAAGAATTAAGCATTTTTTGACAAGAAAAGTCCATATATAGTCACTCATTCCTTCAAAAG
>NW_018401050.1:119-200 GCF_002168275.2 Theobroma umbraticum | reverse complement strand
CGCTTTAAATGGTTTTGTAATCTCATAAATGATTTTAGGTTAAATTTTTTTACATTTTTCTTTAAAACAGATTATGATTGA
>NW_018401050.1:0-109 GCF_002168275.2 Theobroma umbraticum | reverse complement strand
CATGAAAGGTGTAGAAAAAGCCATTGATTGAGAGGAAAAGTCAATTTATAGTCACCTATTCCTTCAAAAGGTTTATTACTCGATTTAAATAGTTTTATAATCTCATAAT
>NW_018401049.1:3527-3681 GCF_002168275.2 Theobroma umbraticum | reverse complement strand
AGGCTATAAATAGACTTTTATTATCAATGAATGCTTTTCTCTTCATGATTCTTGAGGCAAACATTCAATTATAGCCTGTTCTAATAAAAAATGTAAAAAAATTCTACTCAAAATCAATTATTAGATTATAAACTATTTAAAGCGAGTAATAAGA
>NW_018401049.1:3359-3517 GCF_002168275.2 Theobroma umbraticum | reverse complement strand
AATGGGTGACTATAAATGGACTTTTCTTGCTAATGAATGTGTTTTTCTTAACGTTTCTTGAGGTAGACATTCAAATATAGTCTATTTTAATGAAAAATGTAAATAAAATCAACTTAAAATCAATTATGACATTATAAAACCATTTAAAGTGAGTAATA
>NW_018401049.1:3039-3152 GCF_002168275.2 Theobroma umbraticum | reverse complement strand
AAAATGTAAAAAAATTCAACTTAAAATCAGTTATTAGATTATAAAATGATTTAAAGCGTGTAATAAGGCTTTTGAAGGAATGAGAGGTTATAAATAGACTTTTCTTGCCAATG
>NW_018401049.1:2484-2599 GCF_002168275.2 Theobroma umbraticum | reverse complement strand
AAGCGAGTAATAAGGCTTTTGGAGGAATGGGAGACTATAAATAGACTTTTCTTGTCAATGAATACCTTTGTCTTCATATTTCTCGAGATAGATAGTCAATTATTGTCTGTTTTAA
>NW_018401049.1:1923-2058 GCF_002168275.2 Theobroma umbraticum | reverse complement strand
GTGACTATAAATGGACTTTTCTTGATAATGAATACTTTTTTCATCACGTTTCTTAATATAGACATTCAATTATTATCTATATTAATCAAAAATGTAAAAAAATTCAACTTAAAATCAATTATGAGATTAGAAAAC
>NW_018401049.1:1603-1720 GCF_002168275.2 Theobroma umbraticum | reverse complement strand
CAATGAATGCTCTTTTCTTCACATTTTTTGTGTTTGACATTCAATTATAGTCTGTTTTAATGGAATATGTAAAAAAATTCAACTTAAAATCAATTATGAGATTGGAAAACTATTTAA
>NW_018401049.1:1134-1257 GCF_002168275.2 Theobroma umbraticum | reverse complement strand
TTAGATTGAGTAAAAATGTTGTTGAAGCAATGAGAGGCTATAAATAGACTTTTCATATCAATGAACACCTTTTTCTTTACGTTTGTCAAGGCAGACGTTCAATTATAGTCTGTTTTAATGAAA
>NW_018401049.1:816-978 GCF_002168275.2 Theobroma umbraticum | reverse complement strand
TTTGAAGGAAAGGGTGACTGTAAATGGATTTTTCTTGAAAATGAATACTTTTTCTTTCACATTTCTCAAGTTAAAAATTTAATTGTTGTCTATTTTAATCAAAAATGTAAAAAAAAGTCAACTTAAAATCAATTATTAGATTATAAAACCATTTAAAGCGAG
>NW_018401049.1:633-799 GCF_002168275.2 Theobroma umbraticum | reverse complement strand
AGTGAATGCTTTTTTCTTCACGTTTCTAGAGAGATACATTCAATTATTTTCTATTTTAATCAAAAATATGAAAAATTTCAACGTAAAATCAATTATTAGATTATAAAATTTATTAAAGTAAGTAATAAGGCTTCTGAAGGAATGAGAGGCTGTAAATAGACTTTTT
>NW_018401049.1:413-545 GCF_002168275.2 Theobroma umbraticum | reverse complement strand
AGAACGAGTAAAAAGGCTGTTGAAAGACTGGGAGGCTATAAATTGACTTTTGTTTCAATGAATGTATTTTTCTTCACGGTTCTCAAGGTAGACATTCAATTATAGCTTGTTTTAATAAAAAATATAAAAAAA
>NW_018401049.1:0-114 GCF_002168275.2 Theobroma umbraticum | reverse complement strand
CTTTTCTTGCCAATGAATGTATTTTTCTTCACGTTTCTTGAGGTAGACATTCAAATATATTCTGTTTTAATGAAAAATGTAAACAAACTCAACTTAAAATCAATTATAACATTA
>NW_018401048.1:1482-1622 GCF_002168275.2 Theobroma umbraticum | reverse complement strand
TTTTCATTAAAACAGACATTAATTGAATGCTTTCTTAGAGAAACATGTGAAAAAAGTCATTCATTGAGAAAAAAGTATATTTATATTCACCCATTCCTTCAAAAGCCTTATTTCTCGCTTTAAATTGTTTTATAATCTCA
>NW_018401048.1:1339-1467 GCF_002168275.2 Theobroma umbraticum | reverse complement strand
TAGATTTTTTTAATATTTTTAGTTAAAACAGACTATAATTAAATGTCTATCATGAGAAACATTAATAAAAAGGTGTTCATTGACAAGAAAAGTCTATTTATAGTCACCATTTTCTTTAAAAACCTTAT
>NW_018401048.1:651-762 GCF_002168275.2 Theobroma umbraticum | reverse complement strand
ACATTCATTTGTTAGAAAAGTCAATTATAGTCACCCATTCCTTTAAAAGCCCTAATTCTCACTTTAAATAGTTTTGTAATCTCAAAATTGATTTTAAGTTGAATGTTTTTA
>NW_018401048.1:116-222 GCF_002168275.2 Theobroma umbraticum | reverse complement strand
ACCCACTTCTTTAAAAGCTTTATTGCACGCTTTAAATGGTTTTATCATCTCATAATTAATTTTAAGTTAAAGTTTTTTATATTTTTGGTTAAAATAGACTATAATT
>NW_018401048.1:0-106 GCF_002168275.2 Theobroma umbraticum | reverse complement strand
ATGTCTACCTTGAGAAACATGAAGAAAAAGGCAGTCATTGATAAGAAAATTTTATTTATAGTCACTCATTCCTTCAAAAGCCTTATTGCTCGCTTTAAATGGTTTT
>NW_018401047.1:347-3103 GCF_002168275.2 Theobroma umbraticum | reverse complement strand
TTATAATCTCATAATTGATTTTAAGTTGAATTTTTTTACATTTTTTGATTAAAATAGGTAATATTTGAATGTCTACATTAGGCAACGTGAAGAAAATGCCATTCATTGACAAGAAAAGTTCATCTATTGTTACCCATGCATGTGGAAGCCTTATTAATCACTTTAAATGGTTTTATAATCTCATAATTGATTTTAAGTTTAATTTTGTTACATTTTTTGCTAAAATCTATTGTAGTTGAATGTTTGTCTTGAGAAACGTGAAACAAAAGTCATCCATTAAGAAAAATAGTCCATTTATAGTCGCTTAAGTCTTCGAAAGCCTTATTGCTCACTTTAAATACTTTTATAATCTCATAATTCATTTTAAGTTAAAATTTCTTATATTTTTAGCTAAAATAGATAATATATGAATGTCTACATTGAGAAATGTGACAAAAAAGTCATTCATTATCAAGAAAAGTCCATCTGTTGTCACCCTTACGTTCAAAAGCCTTATTACTCGCTTTAAATGATTTTATAATCCCATAATTAATTTTAAGTTGAATTTTTTTATTTTTTTATTAAATTATATTATAATTGAATGTCTACCTCATGGAACGAGAGGCAAAAGTCAAGCATTGGTACGAAAAGTCCATTTATAGTCGCTTATGTTTTCGAAAACCTTATTATTCGCTTCAAATGATTTTATAATCTCATAATTGATTTTAACTTGAATTTTTTTACATTTTGGGTTAAAACAAATAATATTTGAATGTCTATATTGGGAAACGTAAAAAAAAGCTATTTATTAAGAAGAAAAGTCTATCTATTTTCACCCATGCCTTTGAAAGCCTGATTAGTCGCTTTAAATAGTTTTATAATCTCATAATTGATTTTAACTTGAATTTTTTTGCATCTTTAGTTAAAATAGATAATACTTAAATGTCTACATCAAGAAACGTGTAGAAAAAGTTATTAATTTACAAAAAAAGTCAATTTATAGTCACCTGTGCTTTCGACAGCCATATTAGTCAATTTAAATAATTTTATAATCTCATAATTGATTTTAAATTTAATTTTTTTATATTTTTTATTAAAATATATTAAAATGGAATACCTGTCTCAAGAAACATGAAACAAAAGTCATTTATTGGCAAAAAAAGTCTATTTCTAGTCGTTTAATTCTTCGAAAGCCTTATTACTCGCTTTAAATAGCTTTATAATCTCATAATTGATTTTAAGTTGAATTGTTTTACGTTTTTAGTTCAAACTGATAATATTTGAATGTCTACATTAGAAAATATGAAGAAAAAGCCATTCATTATTAAAAAAAGTCCATCTGTAGTCACCCATACATTCATAAGCCTTATTACTCGCTTTAAATGCTTTAATAATCTTGTAATAAATTTTAAGTTAAATTGTTTTGCATTTTTCATTAAAATATATTATAATTTAAAGTCTACCTTGGAAAACGTGAAGCAAAAGTTATCCATTGGTAAGAGAAGTTCATTTATAGTCACTTAAGTCTTCAAAAGCCTTATTACTCGCTTTAAATAGTTTTATAATCTCGTAATTGATTTTAAGTTGAATTTTTTTAGATTTTTTGTTAATACAAATAATATTTGAATGTGTACCTTAGAAAATGGGAAGAGAAAGCCATTCAGTAGCAAGAAAAGCCCATCTATAGTCACCCATCCATTTGAAAGCCTTATTACTCGTTTCAAATGGTTTTATAATTTCATAATTGATTTTAAGTTGAATTTTTTTACATTTTTTGTTAAGTCATCCATTGGTAAGAATAGTCCATTTGTAGTCGCTTAAGTCTTCTAAAGCCTTTTTACTCGCTTTAAATGGTTTGATAATCTCATAATTCATTTGGAGTTAAATTGTCTTACATTTTTGGCTCAAATAGATAATATTTGAATGTCTACATTGAAAAATGTGAAGAAAAAGGCATTTATTGGCCAGAAAGGTCCATCTATAGTCACCCATTCATTCGAAAACTTCATTACTCACTATAAATAGTTTTATATTCTCATAATTAACTTTAAGTTGAACTTTATTACATTTTTTATTAAAATATATTATAATTGAATGTCTGCCTTAGGAAACGTGAAGCAAAAGTCATCCATTGGTAAGAAATGTCCATTTATAATCACTTAAGTCTTCGAAAGCCTTATTACTCGCTTTAAATGGTTTTATAATCTCAAAATTCATTTTAAATTAAATTCTCTTGCATTTTTGGTTAACAAAGATAATATTTGAATGTCTACATTAGAAAATATGAAGAAAAAACCATTCATTGGCAAGAAATGTCCATCTATAGTCACCCATGCATTTGAAAGTCTTATTACTCGCTTTAATTTGTTTATAATCTCATAATTGATGTTAAGTTGAATTTTTTTATATTTTTTATTAAAATATATTATAATTAAATGTTTGCCTTCGAAAACAAGAGGCAAAAGTCATGCATTGACAAGAAAAGTCCAATTATAGTTGCTTAAGTCTTCGAAAGCCTTATTACTCGCTTTAAATAATTTTTTAATCTCATAATTAATTTTATGTTGAATTTTTTTAGATTTTGATTAAAACAAATAATATTTGATTATCTATATAGGGAAATGTGAAGAAAAAGCCATTTATTGGCAACAAAAGTCCATTTATAGCTACCCATGCCTTCGAAAGCCTTTTTACTCGCTTTAAATGGTTTTATAATCCCATACTTGATTTTAAGTTGAATGTTTTTATATTTTTGATTAAAATATATTATAATTGAA
>NW_018401047.1:0-146 GCF_002168275.2 Theobroma umbraticum | reverse complement strand
TAATTGATTTTAAGTTAAATTTTTTTTTCATTTTTTGTTGACACAGATAATATTTCAATATCTACCTCAAAAAAAGGGAAGAAAAAGCCATTCATTAGCAAGAAAAGTGTATCTATAGTCACCCATGCATTCGAAAGCCTTATTAC
>NW_018401046.1:1091-1262 GCF_002168275.2 Theobroma umbraticum | reverse complement strand
AGATTATAAAATCATTTAAAGCAAGTAATAAGGCTTTTGAAGTAATGGATGACTATAAATGAGTGTTCTTGCCAATGAATGTCTTTTTTTTCAACTTTCTCAAGGTAAATATTCAATTATAATATGTTTTAATCAATATTGTAAAAAAAATTGAACCTAAATCAATTTTGA
>NW_018401046.1:863-1081 GCF_002168275.2 Theobroma umbraticum | reverse complement strand
CCATTTAAAGCGAGTAATAATGCTTTTGAAAGAATGGGTAAATATAAATAGACTTTTCTTGCTAGTGAATGCCTTTTTCTTTATGTTTCTCAAGGTAAACATTCAATTTTAATATGTTTTAACCAAAAATGTAAAAAAAATCTGAACTTAAAATTAATTTTGAGATGATAAAACCATTTAAAGGGAGTAATAAGGCTTTGAAGGAATGAGTGACTATA
>NW_018401046.1:515-702 GCF_002168275.2 Theobroma umbraticum | reverse complement strand
AATTATGAGATTATAAAACTATTTAAAGTGAGTAATAAGGCTTTTGAAGAGATGGGAGACTATAAATAGACATTTTTTCTGAATAAATATTTTTTTTCTATACATTTCTTGAGGTAAGCATTTAAATATAATTTATTTTAACAAAAAATGTAAAAAAAATTTAACTTAAAATCAATTATGAGATTAT
>NW_018401046.1:281-445 GCF_002168275.2 Theobroma umbraticum | reverse complement strand
TTTCTCAAGGAAGGCATTCAATTATAATCTGTTTTAACAAAAAATGTACAAAAATTCAGCTTAAAATTAATTATGAGATTATAAAATCATTTAAAGCTAATAATAAGACTTTTGAAGGAATGAGCAACTATAAATCAACTTTTCTTCTCAATGAATTGCTTTTT
>NW_018401046.1:0-194 GCF_002168275.2 Theobroma umbraticum | reverse complement strand
AACCATTTAATGCAAGTAATAAAGGTTTTGAAAGAATGACTGACTATAAATGGACTTTTCTTGCCAATGACTATCTTTTTCTTCACATTTCTCAAGGTGAACATTCAATTATAATCTGTTTTAACCAATAGTGTGAAAACAATTGAACCTAAAATCAATTTTGAGATTATAAAACTATTTCAAGCGAGTAATAA
>NW_018401045.1:2036-2131 GCF_002168275.2 Theobroma umbraticum | reverse complement strand
TACTTACTTTAAGTGGTTTTATAATCTAATAATTGATTTTACATTGAAGTTTTTCACATTTTTAATTAAAATAGACAATAATTGAATGTCTATCT
>NW_018401045.1:1907-2026 GCF_002168275.2 Theobroma umbraticum | reverse complement strand
GAAGAAAAGAGCATTCATTGGCAAGAAAAGTTCATTTATTGTCACCCATTCCATCAAAAGACTTATCACTCACTTCAAATAGTTTTCTAATCTCATAATTGATTTTAGGTTGAATTTTC
>NW_018401045.1:1569-1763 GCF_002168275.2 Theobroma umbraticum | reverse complement strand
ACATGAAGAAAAAAGCATTCATTGATACGAAAAGTCCATTTATAGCCTCCTATTCCTTCAACAGCCTTCTTATAATCTAATAATTGATTTTAAGTTAATTTTTTTATATTTTTGATTAAAAAAGACAATAATTGAATATGTATTTCAAGAAATGTGAAGAAAAAGGCATTCATTGGCAAGAAAAGTCTATTTAT
>NW_018401045.1:938-1112 GCF_002168275.2 Theobroma umbraticum | reverse complement strand
AAATAATTGACTGTCTATCTCGAGAAACATGAAGACAAAAGTATTCAGTGATAAGAAAAGTCCATTTATAGTCACCCATTCTTTCAAAAGCCTTGTTACTTGCTTTAAATGGATTTTTAATCTCATAATTAATTTTAAGTTGAAGTTTTTTTACATTTTTAATTAAAACAGACA
>NW_018401045.1:430-576 GCF_002168275.2 Theobroma umbraticum | reverse complement strand
TCTACCTCAAGAAATGTGAAGAAAAACACATTCATTGGCAAGAAAAGTTCATTTGTAGTCACTCATTCCTTCAAAAGCCTCATTACTCGCTTTAAATAGTTTTCTGGTCTCATAATTGATTTTAAGTTGAATTGTTTTACATTTTT
>NW_018401045.1:0-117 GCF_002168275.2 Theobroma umbraticum | reverse complement strand
CAATAATTGAATGTCTATCTTGAAAAACATGAAGAAAAGAGTATTCATTGGCAAAAAAAGTCTATTTATAGTCACCAATTCCTTCAAAAGACTTATCACTCGCTTTAAATGGTTTTC
>NW_018401044.1:1286-1397 GCF_002168275.2 Theobroma umbraticum | reverse complement strand
TTAATTTTAATTTTTATATATTTTTTGTTAAAACAGATTATAATTGAAAATCTCGCTTGAGAAACATAAAGAAAAAGATATTCATTTGCAAGAAAAGTCCATTTATAATCA
>NW_018401044.1:529-666 GCF_002168275.2 Theobroma umbraticum | reverse complement strand
TTAAACTTTTTTATATTTATTATTAAAACAGATTATAATTGTATGTTTACCTCATGAAACGTGAAGAAAAAGATATCCATTACCAAGAAAAGTCGATTTATAGTCACCCATACCTTCGAAAGCCTTATTACTCGCTT
>NW_018401044.1:389-506 GCF_002168275.2 Theobroma umbraticum | reverse complement strand
TAGTTTTAAGTCAAACTTTTTTATATTTATTATTAAAACAGATTATAATTTAATATTTACCTCAGGAAACGTGAAGAAAAAGAAGTCCACTGGCAAGAAAAGTTCATTTATACTCGC
>NW_018401044.1:0-111 GCF_002168275.2 Theobroma umbraticum | reverse complement strand
TTTAAATTTTTATATATTTTTTGATAAAACAGATTATAATTGAAAATCTGCCTCGAGAAACATAAAGAAAAAGATATTTATATGCAAGAAAAGTCCATTTATAATCACCAA
>NW_018401043.1:2425-4387 GCF_002168275.2 Theobroma umbraticum | reverse complement strand
TTTTTACATTTTTTATTAAAATAGATTATAATTGAATGTCTACCTCAGGAAACGAGAAGAAAAAGATATTTATTGGCAAGAAAAGTCCATTTATTGTCACTCATGGCTTCAAAAGCCTTATTACTTGCTTTAAATGGTTTTCTAATCTCATACTTGACTTTAATTAGAATTTGTTTTTCATTTTTGGCTAAAACAGATTACAGTTGAATGTTTGCCTAAGGAAACATGAAGAAAAAACCATTCATTGGCAACAAATGCCTATTTATAGTCACTCAAGCCCTTGAAAGCCTTATTCCTTGCTTTAAATGGTTTTATAATCTCATAATTGATTTGAAGTTGAATTTTTTTACATTTTTTCTTAAAACAAATTGTAATTAGATGTCTACCTTAGGAAATGTGAAGAAAAAGATATTCATTGACAAGAAAAGTCCATTTGCAATCACCTGTACCTTCAAAAGCCATATTACTCATTTCAAATGGTTTTATAATCTCATAATTGACTTTAAGTTGAATTTGGCTTTCATTTTTAGTTAAAACAGATTATAATTAAATGTCTACCTCGAGAAACATGAAGAAAAAATTATTCATTGGCAAGAAAAGTTCATTTATAGTCACCCATGCCTCTGAAAGCCTTATTACTTGCTTTAAATGGTTTCATAATCTCATAATTGACTTTAAGTTGAAGTTTTTTACATATTTGGTTAAAACCGATTACGGTTGAATGTCTACATAAGGAAACATTAAGAAAAAGCCATTCATTAGCAAAAAAATCCTATTTATAGTCACCCAAGCCTTCGAAAGGTTTATTACTCGCTTAAAATGGCTTTAGAATCTCATAATTGATTTGAAGTTGAATTTTTTTACATTTCTTATTAAAACAGATTATAATTGAATGTTTACCTTAGAAAATGAGAAATAAATGATATTTATTGACAAGAAAAGTCCATTTATAGTCACTTATGCCTTCAAAAGCCTTATTACCATCATGGTTTTATAGTCTCATAATTGACTTTAAGTTGAATGCTTTTTCATTTTTGGTTAAAATCTATTACAGTTAAATTGCCTAAGGAAACATAAAGCAAAAGCCATTCATTGGTAAGAAAAGCCTATTTATAGTCACCCAAGCCTTCAAAAGCCTTATTACCCATTTTAAATGGTTTTATAATCTTATAATTGATTCGAAGTTGATTTTTTTTACATTTGTTGTTAAAACAGAATATAATTGAATGTCTACCTTAGGAAAAGAGAAGTAAAAGATATTCATTGCGCAAGAAAAGTCCATTCATAGTCACCTATGCCTTCAAAAGCCTTATTACTCGCTTTAAATGGTTTTATAATTTCATAATTGACTTTGAGTTGAATTTTTTTTTATTTTTGGTTATAACAAATTACAATTGAATGTCTGCCTAAGGAAACATGAAGAAAAGGCTATTCAATGGCAAAAAAAGCCTATTCATGGTCACCCAAGCCTTCAAAAGCCTTAAGGTGAATTTTTTTAATTTTTTGGTTAAAATAGATAAT
Organism: Theobroma umbraticum; assembly: GCF_002168275.2. Taxonomy (NCBI): domain Eukaryota; kingdom Viridiplantae; phylum Streptophyta; class Magnoliopsida; order Malvales; family Malvaceae; genus Theobroma; species Theobroma umbraticum. The sequence goes on along the minus strand of NW_018401043.1, from coordinate 2,866 downwards.
AATTGAATGTCTGGCTTAGGAAACATGAAGCAAAAGCCATTCATTAGCAAGAAAAGTCTATTTATAGTCACCCATGCTTTCAAGAGCCTTATTACTCGCTTTAAATATTTTTATAATCTCATAATTGATTTTAAGTAAAAAAGATTTTACATTTTTCGTTAAAACAGATAATAATTTTATGTCTACCATGGGAAACATGTAGAGAAAGTCACTCATTAGCAAGAAAAGTCTATTTATAGTCACTTATACCTACAAAAGCCTTATTACTCGCTTTAAATGGTTTCATAATCTCATAATTGATTTTAAGTTGAACGTTTTTATATTTTTAGTTAAAACAGATTATAATTAAATGTTACCTCAAGAAACATAAAGAAAAAGCCATTCATCGATAAGAAAAGTCTATTTATAGTCACCCATGCCTTCAAAAGCCTTATTACTTGC
>NW_018401043.1:2199-2410 GCF_002168275.2 Theobroma umbraticum | reverse complement strand
AATCTCATAATTGATTTTAAGTTGAATTTTTTTACATTTTAGTTAAAACAGATTCCAGGTGAATGCTCGCCTAAAGAAACATGAAAAAAAACCCATTCATTGGCAAGAAAAGCCTATTTATAATCACCCAAGCCTTCCAAAGCCTTATTACTCGCTTTAAATGGTTTTTCAATCACATAAGTGATTTGAAGTTGAATTTTTTTACATTTTT
>NW_018401043.1:1941-2189 GCF_002168275.2 Theobroma umbraticum | reverse complement strand
GATTATAATTAATTGTCTACCTCAAGAAAAAAGATGAAAAAGATATTCATTGGTAAGAAAAGTCTATTTATAGTCACGTATGCCTTCATAAGCCTTATTACTCATTTTAAATAGTTTTATAATCTCATAATTAACTTTAAGTTGAATTTTTTTTATTTTTGGTGAAAACATATTATAACTGAATGTCTACCTTGAGAATTGTGAAGAACAACCATTCATTAACGAGAAAAGTCCATTTATACTCACCC
>NW_018401043.1:1570-1931 GCF_002168275.2 Theobroma umbraticum | reverse complement strand
AAGCCTTATTACTTGCTTTAATTATTTTTATAATCTCATAAATGATTTAAAGTTGACTTTTTTAATATTTTATATTAAAATAGATTATAATTGAACGTCTACCTCTAGAAACGTGAACAAAAAGATATGCATTGGCAAGAAAAGTCTATTGATAGTCACCCATGCCTTTGAAAGCCTTATTACTTGCTTTAAAAGATTTTATAAGCTCAGAATTGATTTTAAATTGAATTTTTTTTATATTTTTGGGTAAAAATTGAATGTTTGCCTTGAGAAACATGAAGAAAAGGCCATTCATTCATAGGAAAAGTCTATTTATAGTCACCCATGCCTTCAAAATCCTTATTACTAGCTTTAAATGTTT
>NW_018401043.1:1217-1560 GCF_002168275.2 Theobroma umbraticum | reverse complement strand
ATAATTGATTTTAAGTTGAATTGTATTACATTTTTGGTTAAAACAGATAATAATTGAATGTCATCCTCTGAAAACATGAAGTAAAAGCCATTCATTGACAAAAAAAGCCTATTTATAGTCACCCATGCCTTCAAAAGTCATATTACTCACTTTAAATGGTTTTATAATCTCATAACTGCCTTTAAGTTAAATTTTTTTATCATTTTTGGTTAAAATAGATTATAATTAAATATCTACCTCAAGAAACATGAAGAAAAAGCCATTCATTAGCAATAAAAGTCCATTTATAGTCACCCATGTCTTCAAAAGCCTTATTGCTCGCTTTAAATGTTTTTATAATCTC
>NW_018401043.1:1075-1207 GCF_002168275.2 Theobroma umbraticum | reverse complement strand
TTAGGTTGAATTTTTTTACATTTTTGGTTACAACAGATTATAATTATATGTCTACCATGAGAAACATGAAGAAAAAGCCATTCATAGGTAAGAAAAGTCTATTTATAGTCACCCATACCTTCAAAAGCCTTA
>NW_018401043.1:901-1065 GCF_002168275.2 Theobroma umbraticum | reverse complement strand
TAAATGGTTTTATAACCTCATAATTGATTTTAAGTTAAATTTTCTGACATTTTTGGTTAAAACAAAAAATAATTAAGTGTCTACCTTGAGAAACGTGAAGAAGGAGCCACTCATTCACAAGAAAAACCTATTTATAGTCACCCATGTCTTCAAAAGCCTTATTA
>NW_018401043.1:723-875 GCF_002168275.2 Theobroma umbraticum | reverse complement strand
ATAATTGATTTTAAGTTGATTTTTTTTACATTTTGGTTAAAACAGATTATAATTAAACGTCTATGTCAAGAAACGTGAAGAAAAAGTCGTTCATCATCAAGAAAAGTCTATTTATAGTCACACATGCCTTTAAAAGCCTTATTACTCACTTT
>NW_018401043.1:318-603 GCF_002168275.2 Theobroma umbraticum | reverse complement strand
TTTAGTTAAAACAAATAATAATTGAATGTTTACCTCAAGAAACATGAAGAAAAAGCCACTTATAGTCGCCCATGCCGTCAAAAGCCTTATTACTCACTTTAAATGATTTTATAATCTCATAACTGGCTTGAAATTGTATTTTTTTTAGCTTTTGGTTAAAATAGGTTATAATTTAAAATCTATCTTGAGAAAGGTGAAGAATAAGCCATTCATTGGCAAGAAAAGTCCATTTATACTCATCCATGCCTGCAAAAGCCTTATTACTTGCTTTAAATGATTTTATAA
>NW_018401043.1:0-308 GCF_002168275.2 Theobroma umbraticum | reverse complement strand
GATTTTAGGTTGAATTTGTTTACATTTTTGGTTAAAAAAGATTATAATTAAATGTCTACCTCAAGAAATATGAAGAAAGAACCATTAATTCACAAGAAAAGTCCAGTTATACTCACCCATGCTTTCAAAAGCCTTATTACTCTCTTTCATTTGCTTTATAATCTCATAATTCATTTTAAGTTTAATTTTTTTACATTTTTAGGTAAAACAGATAATAATTGAATGTTTGTCTTAAGAAAAATGAAGAAAGAGCTATTCATTAGCAAGAAAAGCCTATTTATAGTCACCCATGCCTTCAAAAGCCTTAT
>NW_018401042.1:909-1028 GCF_002168275.2 Theobroma umbraticum | reverse complement strand
GGCAAGACAAGTCCATTTATAGTCTCTTATTCCTTCAAAAGCCTTATTACTCGCATTAAATGGTTTTATTATCTCAAAATTGATTTTAAGTTCAATTGTTTTTACATTATTGGTTAAAA
>NW_018401042.1:771-899 GCF_002168275.2 Theobroma umbraticum | reverse complement strand
TTGAATGTTTAGCTCTAGAAACATGAAGAAAAAGACATTCATTGGTAGGGAAAGTCTATTTACAGTCACCCATTCCTTCAAAAGCCATATTAGTCGCTTTAAATGGTTTTATAATCTCGTAATTGATT
>NW_018401042.1:473-646 GCF_002168275.2 Theobroma umbraticum | reverse complement strand
CTCGCTTTAAATGGTTTTATAATCTCATAATTAATTTTAAGCTGAATTGTTTTATATTTTTGGTTAAAAAGAACTATAATTGAATCGTTATCTCGAGAAACAAAAAGAAAAAGGCATTTATTGACAAGAAAAGTCCATTTATAGTCACATATTCCTTCAAAAGCCTTATTACT
>NW_018401042.1:212-395 GCF_002168275.2 Theobroma umbraticum | reverse complement strand
TGAGAAGAAAAGTTTATTTATAATCACCCATTCCTTCAAAAGCCTTACTACTCTCTTTAAATTGTTTTGTAATCTCATAATTGATTTGAAGTTTAATTTTCTTACATTTTTAGTTAAAACAGATGATAGTTGAATGTTTACCTTGAGAAACATGAAGAAAAAAGCATTCATTGGCAAGAAAAG
>NW_018401042.1:0-155 GCF_002168275.2 Theobroma umbraticum | reverse complement strand
TTTTGAGTTGAATTTTTTCACTTTTTTAGTTAAAACAGACTATAAATGAATATTAACCTCAAGAAACATGAATAAACTAGCATTCATTGGCAAGAAAAGTTCCTTTACAGTCTCTTATTCTTTCAAAAGCCTTATTACTCGCTTTAAATTGTTTT
>NW_018401041.1:1786-1896 GCF_002168275.2 Theobroma umbraticum | reverse complement strand
GAAAGTAATCCATTAGCATATGAAGTCCACTTATAGTCACATAAGCTTTTAAAAGCCTTATTACTCGCTTTAAATAGTTTTATAATATCATAACTGATTTTAAGTTGAAT
>NW_018401041.1:1144-1471 GCF_002168275.2 Theobroma umbraticum | reverse complement strand
TAATAATTGATTTTAAGTTGAATTTTTTTACATTTTTTATTAAAACAGATTATACTTGAATGTCTACCTTAGGAAACATGAAGAAAAAACCATTCATTGCCAAGAAAAATCTATTATAGTCACCCATTCCTTCAAAAACCTTATTACTCACTTTAAATTGTGTTGTAATCTCATAATTGTTTTTAAGTTGATTTGCTTTACCTTTCTAATTAAAATATATTATAATTGAATGTTTGCTTAGAAAACATAAAAAAAAAGTAATCCATTAGCATAAGAAGTCCACTTGTAGTCACATAAGCTTTTAAAAGCCTTATTACTCGCTTTAAA
>NW_018401041.1:947-1134 GCF_002168275.2 Theobroma umbraticum | reverse complement strand
ATCTCATAACTGATTTTAATTTGAATTTGTTTATATTTTTAGTTAAAACATATTATAATTGATTGTCTGCCTCTAAAAGAGGAAAGAAAAAGGCATTCATTGGGAAGAAAAGTCCATTTATAGTCACCCATCTCCTTAGAAGCCTTATTAATCACTTTAAATGGTTTTGTAATCTGATAATTAATTT
>NW_018401041.1:674-840 GCF_002168275.2 Theobroma umbraticum | reverse complement strand
ATTTTTGTTAAAACAGATTATACTTGAATGTCTACCTTAGAAAACGTGAAGAAAAAGCCATTCACTGACAAGAAAAGTTTGTTTATAGCCACCAACTCCTTCAAAAGCCTTATTACTCTCTTTAAATGGTTTTGTAATCTCATAATTGGTTTGAAGTTGAATTTTT
>NW_018401041.1:295-525 GCF_002168275.2 Theobroma umbraticum | reverse complement strand
ATTTTAAGTTGAATTTTTTTATATTTTTAGTTAAAACAAATTATAATTGATTGTCTACATTAAAGAATGTGAAGAGAAAGGTATTCATTCGTAAAACAAATTCATTTATAGTCACACATCGCCTCAAAAGCCTTATTAATCACTTTAAATGATTTTGTAATTATAACACCCCGTAACCTCATTTAATGATTGATGAGACTCTATTGAGGATAATAAAGGGTATTTGAGGT
>NW_018401041.1:0-265 GCF_002168275.2 Theobroma umbraticum | reverse complement strand
TTGTGAATAAAATAATATTAAAATATTAATATTTTATTTATCAGTGGAATTAGCAAAAATAGAGAGTTATAGGACTAATCCAAGTGGGGGAGGGGAATAAAATAGGAAAATTGGAAGAAAACCATGAGGTTAGAGGGAACCCGTATGCTTTGACAAATAGAGCACTATCAGGTAAGTATATATTTAAATATTATGGTAACAGGCGAATGAAGTACGAACCTCATATTATGTTCATACACATGTCAAGGAAGGAAGTAGAAGAAAA
>NW_018401040.1:28198-28335 GCF_002168275.2 Theobroma umbraticum | reverse complement strand
AAAAATGTGAAAAAATTTAACTTTAAATTAATTATGAATCATAAAACCATTTAAAGTGAGTAATAAGGCTTTTAGAGGAATGGGCGACTTTAAATGGATTTTTCTTGCCGATGAATACCTTTTCTTCATGTTTCTCA
>NW_018401040.1:27986-28188 GCF_002168275.2 Theobroma umbraticum | reverse complement strand
TCTATTATAATCTGTTTTATCCAAAAATATGAAAAGATTCAACTTAACATCAATTATGAGATGATAAAACCATTTAAAGCTAGCAATAAGGCTTTTGAAGGTATGGGTGACCATAAATGGACTTTTTCTACCAATGAATGCTTTTTTCTTCATGTTTCTTGAGGTAGACTTTCAATTCTAGTCTTTTTTAACCAAAAATGTA
>NW_018401040.1:27715-27889 GCF_002168275.2 Theobroma umbraticum | reverse complement strand
TTAGTTTATAAAACCATTTAAATCAAGTAATAAGGCTTTCAAAGGCTTGAGTGATTACAAATGTACTTTTCGTACCAACGGTTGGCTTTTGCTTCACGTTCCCCAAGGCAGACATTCAAGTGTAGCCTTTTTTAACCAAAAATATAAAAAGATTCAACTTAAAATCAATTTTGA
>NW_018401040.1:27419-27662 GCF_002168275.2 Theobroma umbraticum | reverse complement strand
TTTTGAAGGAATGGGTGACTATAAATGGAGTTTTCTTGCTGATGAATACCTTTTATTCATGTTTTTTGAGGTAGATATGCAATTATAATCTGTTTTGAACTAAAAATGTGAAAAGATCAAACTTAAAATCAAATATGACATCATAAAACTATTTAAAGTGAGCAATAGGACATTTGAGAGTATAGGTGACTATAAATGAACTTTTCTTGCCAATGAATGCCTCTTTCTTCATGTTTCTTGAGG
>NW_018401040.1:26992-27409 GCF_002168275.2 Theobroma umbraticum | reverse complement strand
ATTCTAGTCTGTTTTAACCAAAAATGTGAAAATACTCAACTTGAAAACAATTATTAGTTTATAAAACCGTTTAAACCAAGTAATAAGGCTTTCGAAAGCTTGAGTGACTGCAAATGGACTTTTCGTGCCAATGGTTGGCTTTTGCTTCATGTTCCCCAAGGCAGAGATTCAATTGTAGCCTTTTTTAACCAAAAATGTAAAAAGATTCAACTTAAAATCAATTTTGAGATTATAAAACCATTTAAAGTGAGTAATAAGAATTTTGAAGGAATGGCTGACTATAAATGGCCTTTTCTTCCCGTTGAGTACCTTTTTTTCATGTTTCTCGAGGTCGACATTCAATTATAATCTGTTTTAACTAAAAACGCAAAAAGATCCAACTTAAAATCAATTATGACATCATAAAACCATTTAAAG
>NW_018401040.1:26742-26894 GCF_002168275.2 Theobroma umbraticum | reverse complement strand
GTAATAAGGCTTTCGAAGGCTTGAGTGACTACAAATAGACTTTTCGTGCCAATGCTTGGCTTTTGCTTCACGTTCCTCAAGGAAGACATTTAATTGTGTCCTTTTTTAACCAAAAATCTAAAAAGATTGAACTTAAAATAAATTTTGAGATT
>NW_018401040.1:26357-26477 GCF_002168275.2 Theobroma umbraticum | reverse complement strand
AAGATTCAACTTAAAATCAATTATGACATCATAAAACCATTTAAAGCGAGCAATGAAGCTTTTGAAGGTATGGGTGACCATAAATGGACTTTCTTGCCAATAAATGCATTTTTCTTCATG
>NW_018401040.1:26221-26347 GCF_002168275.2 Theobroma umbraticum | reverse complement strand
TAGACATTCAATTCTAGTCTGTTTTAACTAAAGATATAAAAATACTAAACTCAAAAACAATCATTAGGTTATAAAATCATTTAAACTAAGTAATAAGGCTTACGAAGGCTTGAGTGACTACAAATA
>NW_018401040.1:26127-26211 GCF_002168275.2 Theobroma umbraticum | reverse complement strand
GCCAATGGTTGGCTTTTGCTTCACATTCCCCAAGGAAGACATTCAATTGTATCCCTTTTTAACCAAAAATCTAAACAGATTCAA
>NW_018401040.1:25942-26117 GCF_002168275.2 Theobroma umbraticum | reverse complement strand
ATTTTGAGATAATTAAACCATTTAAAGTGAGTAATAAGGCTTTTGAAGGAATCGATGACTTTAAATAGACTTTTTTTGCTGATGAATACCTTTTCTTCATGTTTCTCAAAGTAAACATGCTATTATAATCTGTTTTAACTAAAAATATGAAAAGATCCAACTTAAAATCAATTAT
>NW_018401040.1:25421-25552 GCF_002168275.2 Theobroma umbraticum | reverse complement strand
CATGCCAATGGTTGGCTTTTGCTTCACTTTCCCCAAGGAAGACATTCAATTGTAACATTTTTTAAACCAAAAATGTGAAAGAATTTAACTTAAAATCAATTATGACATCATAAAACCATTTAAAGTGAGTA
>NW_018401040.1:25242-25408 GCF_002168275.2 Theobroma umbraticum | reverse complement strand
AGGAATGGGTGACTTTAAATGGACTTTTCTTGCTGATGAATACTTTTTCTTTGTGTTTCTCGAGGTAGACATTTTAATGTAATCTGTTTTAACCAAAAATGTGAAAAGATTTAACTTAAAATCAATTATGACATCATAAAACCATTTAAAGTGAGCAATAAGGCTT
>NW_018401040.1:24925-25135 GCF_002168275.2 Theobroma umbraticum | reverse complement strand
TCAACATAAAAACAATTATTAGTTTATAAAACCATTTAAATGAAATAATAACGCTTTGGAAGGCTTGAGTGACTACAAATGGACATTTCGTTTCAATGGTTGGCTTTTGCTTCACGTTGCCCAAGACAGACATTCAATTGTAGCCTTTTTTAACTTAAAATGTAAAAAGATTCAACTTAAAATCAATTTTGAGATAATTAAACCATTTAA
>NW_018401040.1:24617-24733 GCF_002168275.2 Theobroma umbraticum | reverse complement strand
AATCTGTTTTAACTAAAAATGTGAAAAGATCCAACTTAAAATCAAATATGACATTATAAAACTCTTTAAAGTGAGCAATAAGACATTTGAGGGTATGGGTGACTATAAATGGACTT
>NW_018401040.1:24329-24607 GCF_002168275.2 Theobroma umbraticum | reverse complement strand
TGAATGCCTTTTTTTTCATGTTTCTTGAGGTAAACATTCAATTCTAGTCTGTTTAACCAAAAATGTGAAAATACTCAAATTAAAAACAATTATTAGTTTATAAAATCATTTAAACGAACTAATAACGCTTTCGAACGCTTGAGTGACTGCAAATGGACTTTTCGTGCCAATGGTTGGCTGTTGCTTCACTTTCCCCAAGGCAGATATTCAATTGGAGCCCTTTTAACCAAAAATGTAAAACGATTCAATTTAAAATCAATTTTGAGATTATAAAACCA
>NW_018401040.1:23973-24319 GCF_002168275.2 Theobroma umbraticum | reverse complement strand
GTAATAAGGCCTATGAAGGAATGGGTGACTATAAATGACCTTTTCTTGCAGATGAGTACCTTTTCTTCATGTTTCTGGAGATAAACATTCAATTATAATCTGTTTGAACCAAAAATGTGAAAAGATCCAACTTCAAATCAATTATGACATCGTAAAACCATTTAAAGCGAGCAATAAGGCTTTTGAAGGTATGAGTGGCTGTAAATGGACTTTTCTTGCCAATGAATGCTTTTTTCTTCATGTTTCTTGAGGTAGGCATTCAATTCTAGTCTTTTCTTGATGTAAAAATACTCAACTTAAAAATATTTTTTAGTTTATAAAATCATTTAAACCAAGTAATAAGGCT
>NW_018401040.1:23522-23758 GCF_002168275.2 Theobroma umbraticum | reverse complement strand
TCACTTTCCCCAAGGAAGACATTCAATTGTAGCATTTTTTAACCAAAAATGTGAGAAAATTCAACTTAAAATCAATTATGACATCATAAAACCATTTAAATTGAGTAATAAGACTTTTAGAGGAATGGGCGACTATAAATGGACTTTTCTTGCTGATGAATACCTTTTCTTTATGTTTTTTGAGGTAAACATTCTATTATAATCTGTTTTATCAAAAAATGTGAAAAGATTCAACT
>NW_018401040.1:22877-23096 GCF_002168275.2 Theobroma umbraticum | reverse complement strand
AAATCAATTATGACATCATAAAACCATTTAAAGTGAGCAATAAGGCTTTTAAAGTTATGCGTGACTATAAATGGACTGTTCTTACCAATGAGTACCTTATCTTCATGTTTCTCAAGGTAGATATTCAATTATAATCTGTTTTAACTAAAAATGTGAAAAGATCCTACTTAAAATCAATTATGACATCATCAAACCATTTAAAGTGAGCAATAAGGCTTT
>NW_018401040.1:22643-22754 GCF_002168275.2 Theobroma umbraticum | reverse complement strand
TAAAAACAATTATTAGTATATAAAACCATTTAAACCAAGTAATAAGGCTTTCGATGGCTTGTGTGACTGCAAATGGACTTTTCGTGCCAATGGTTTGCCTTTGCTTCATGT
>NW_018401040.1:22165-22386 GCF_002168275.2 Theobroma umbraticum | reverse complement strand
ACTTTTCTTACCAATGAGTACCTTGTCTTCATGTTTCTCAAGATAGACATTCAATTATAATATGTTTTAACCAAAAATATGAAAAGATCCCACTTAAAATCAATTATGACATCATAAAACCATTTAAAGTGAGCAATAAGGCTTCTGAAGGTATGGGTGAATATAACTGGACTTTTCTTGCCAATGAATTCCTTTTTCTTCATGTTTCTTGAGGTAGACAT
>NW_018401040.1:22010-22128 GCF_002168275.2 Theobroma umbraticum | reverse complement strand
CTCAACCTAAAAACAATTATTAGTTTCTAAAACCATTTAAACCAAGTAATAAGTCTTTCGAAGGTTTGAGTGACTGCAAATGGACTTTTCATACCAATGGTTGACTTTTGCTTCATGT
>NW_018401040.1:21476-21665 GCF_002168275.2 Theobroma umbraticum | reverse complement strand
ATTCAATTCTAGTCTGTTTTAACCAAAAATGTAAAAGTACTCAACTTAAAAACAATTATTAATTTATAAAACCATTTAAACCAAGTAATAAGGCTTTCGAGGGCTTGAGTGATTACAAATGGACTTTTCATACCAATGGTTGGCTTTTGCTTCACATTCCCTAAGGCAGAGACTCAATTGTAGCCTTTT
>NW_018401040.1:21200-21386 GCF_002168275.2 Theobroma umbraticum | reverse complement strand
ATTATAAAACCATTTAAAATGAGTAATAAGGCTTTTGAAGGAATGGGTGACTATCAATGGACTTTTCTTGCTGATGTGTACCTTTTCTTCATGTTTCTCAAGGTAGACATTCAATTATAATATGGTTTAACCAAAAATGTGAAAAGATCAAACTTCAAATCAATTATGACATCATAAAACCATTTA
>NW_018401040.1:20976-21189 GCF_002168275.2 Theobroma umbraticum | reverse complement strand
AAGGCTTTTGAAGGTATGGGTGACAATAAATGGACTTTTCTTGCCAATGAAGGCCTTTTTGTTCATGTTTCTTGTGGTAGACATTTAATTCTAGTCTGTTTTAACCAAAAATGTACAAATACTCAACTTAAAAACAATTATTGGTTTATAAAACCATTTAAACCTAGTATTGAGGCTTTCGAAGGCTTGAGTGACTATAAATGGACTTTTCGG
>NW_018401040.1:20861-20966 GCF_002168275.2 Theobroma umbraticum | reverse complement strand
GGCTTTTGCTTTGCTTTCCCCAAGGCAGACATTCAATTGTGCATTTTTTTAAAAGAAATATAAAAAGATTGAACCTAAAATGAATTTTGAGATTATAAAACCATT
>NW_018401040.1:20767-20851 GCF_002168275.2 Theobroma umbraticum | reverse complement strand
AATAAGGCTTTTGAAGGAATGGATGACTATAACTAGACTTTTCTTGCTGATGAATACCTTTTCTTCATGTTTCTCAAAGTAGAC
>NW_018401040.1:20648-20757 GCF_002168275.2 Theobroma umbraticum | reverse complement strand
AATCTATTTTAACTAAAAATGTGAAAAGATCCAACTTAAAATCAATTATGAGATCATAAAACCATTTAAAGCAAGCAATAAGGGTTTTAAAGGTATGGGTGCTATAAAT
>NW_018401040.1:20396-20548 GCF_002168275.2 Theobroma umbraticum | reverse complement strand
TCTTCCTTAGGGAAAGTGAAGCAAAAGCCAACCATTGGCATGAAAAGTTCATTTATAGGTATTCAAGCCTTCGAAAGCCTTTTTACTTGGTTTAAATAGTTTTATAAACTAAAAAATATTTTTAAGTTGAGTATTTTTACATTTTCGGTTAA
>NW_018401040.1:20246-20382 GCF_002168275.2 Theobroma umbraticum | reverse complement strand
GAATGCCTACCTCAAGAAACATGAAGAAAAAAGCATTCATTGGCAAGAAAAGTCTATTTGTAGCCACCCATACCATCGAAACCCTTATTGCTTGCTTTAAATGGTTTTATGATGTCATAATTGATTTTAAGTTGGA
>NW_018401040.1:19730-20097 GCF_002168275.2 Theobroma umbraticum | reverse complement strand
TAAATGGTTTTATAATCTCAAAATTCATTTTAAGTTCAATCTTTTTACATTTTTAGTTAAAAAATGCACAATTGAATGTTTGCCTTGGGGAAAGCAAAGCTAAAGCCAACCATTAGCCCGAAAAGTCCATTTATAGCTAGTCAAGCCTTCGAAAGCCTCAATACTAGGTTTAAATAGTTTTATGAACCAATAATTGTCTTTAAGTTGAGTATTTGTACATTTTTGGTTAAAACAGACTAGAATTGAATGTCTACCACAAGAAATATGAAGAAAAAGGCCTTCATTGGGAAGAAAAGTCCATTTATTGTTACCCATACCTTCAAAACCCTTATTGCTTGCTTTAAATGGTTTTATGATGTCATAATTG
>NW_018401040.1:19601-19720 GCF_002168275.2 Theobroma umbraticum | reverse complement strand
GGATCTTTTCACATTTTTGGTTAAAATAGATTATAATTGAACGTCTACCTTGAGAAACATGAAGAAAAGGTACTCATTAGAAAGAAATATCCATTTATAGTCACCCATTCCTTCAAAAG
>NW_018401040.1:19458-19591 GCF_002168275.2 Theobroma umbraticum | reverse complement strand
CACTTTAAATGATTTTATAATCTCAAAATTGATTTGACGTTGAATCTTTTTACATTTTTGGTTAAAAAAGGCTACAATTGAATCTCTACCATGGGGAATGTGAAGCAAAAGCCACGCATTGGTACGAAAAGTC
>NW_018401040.1:18698-19431 GCF_002168275.2 Theobroma umbraticum | reverse complement strand
GCCTTATTACTTGGTTTAAATGGTTTTATAAATTAATAATTATTTTTAAGTTGAGTATTTTTACATTTTTGGTTTAAACATACTATAATTGAATGTCTACCTCAATAAATATGAAGAAAAATACATTTATTGGCAAGAAAAATCCATTTATGGTCACCCATACCTTCAAAAGCCTTATTGCTAGCTTTACATGGTTTTATGATGTCATAATTGATTTTAAGTTGAATCTTTTTACATTTTTAGTTAAAACAGATTATAATTGAATGCCTACCTCAAGAAACATGAAAAAGGTAATTCATCGGCAAGAAAAGTCCATTTATAGTCACCCATTTCTTCAAAAGCCTTATTACCCACTTTAAATAGCTTTATAATCTCAAAATTTATTTCAAGTTGAATCTTTTTACATTTTTGGATAAAAAAGGGTACAATTGAATGTCTGCCTTAGAGAACTTGAAGCAAAAGCCAACCATTGGCACGAAAGTCCATTTGCAGTCACTTTAGCTTTCGAAAGCCTTATTACTTGGTTTAAATGGTTTTATAAACTACTAATTGTTTTTAAGTTCAGTATTTTTACATTTTTAGTTAAAACATACTAGAATTGAATGTCTACTTGAAGAAACATAAAGAAAAAGGAATTCATTGGCACGAAAAGTCCATTTATAGTCACTCATACCTTCATAAGCCTTATTGCTCACTTTAAATGGTTTTATGATGTCATAATTGATTTTAAGTT
>NW_018401040.1:17945-18266 GCF_002168275.2 Theobroma umbraticum | reverse complement strand
AAGCCTTATTACTTGGTTTAAATGGTTTTATATACTAATAATTGTTTTTAAGTTTAGTATTTTTACATTTTTTGTTAAAATAGGCTAGAATTGAATGGCTACCTCATGAAACATGAAGAAAAAGGCATTCAGTGGCAAGAAATGTCCATTTATAGTCACCCATACCTTCAAAAGCCTTATTGCTCGCTTTAAATGGTTTCATGATGTCATAATTGATTTTAAGTTGGATCTATTCACATATTTGGTTAAAACATATTATAATTGAATGTCTAACTTGAGAAACATGAAGACAAGGTACTCATTGGTAAGAACAGTCCATTT
>NW_018401040.1:17728-17935 GCF_002168275.2 Theobroma umbraticum | reverse complement strand
ATAACTTTAAAAGCCTTATTGCTCGCTTTAAATGGTTTTATGATGTCAATATTGATTTTAAGTTGGATCCTTTCACATTTTTGGTTAAAACAGATTGTAATTGAATTTCTATCTCAAGAAAAATGAAGAAAAGGTACTCATCGGCAAGAAAAGGCCATTTATACTCACCCATTCCTTCAAAAGCCTTATTACTCACTTTAAATGGTT
>NW_018401040.1:17379-17590 GCF_002168275.2 Theobroma umbraticum | reverse complement strand
GGAACGTGAAGCGAAAGACAACCATTGGCACGAAAAGTTCGTTTGTAGTCACACAAGCCTTCGAAAGCGTTATTACTTCGTTTAAGTGGTTTTATAAACTAATAATTGTTTTTGAGTTGAGCATTTTTACATTTTTTGTCAAAAAAGACTAGAATTGAAAGTCTACCTCAAGAAACATGAAAAAAAAAGTATTCATTGGCAAAAAAAGTCC
>NW_018401040.1:17209-17362 GCF_002168275.2 Theobroma umbraticum | reverse complement strand
GCTCGCTTTAAATGATTTTATGATGTCATAATTGATTTTAAGTTGAATCTTTTCGCATTTTTGGATAAAACAGATTATAATAGAATGTCTACCTTAAGAAATATGAAGAAAAGGTATTCATCAGCAAGAAAAGTCGATTTATAGTCGCCCATT
>NW_018401040.1:17081-17198 GCF_002168275.2 Theobroma umbraticum | reverse complement strand
TCATAATTGATTTTAAGTTGAAGTTTTTCACATTTTTGGTTAAAAAATGCTACAATTGAATGTCTTCCTTGGGAAAAGTGAAGCAAAAGCCAACCATTGGCATGAAAAGTTCATTTG
>NW_018401040.1:16835-16981 GCF_002168275.2 Theobroma umbraticum | reverse complement strand
TTTATGATGTCATAATTGATTTTAAGTTGGATTTTTTTCACATTTTTCATTAAAAAATGCTACAATTGAATGTCTTCCTTCGAAAAAGTGAAGGAAAAGCCAACCATTGGTATGGAAAGTCCATTTGTAATCACTCAAGCCTTCGA
>NW_018401040.1:16677-16825 GCF_002168275.2 Theobroma umbraticum | reverse complement strand
ACTTGGTTTAAATGGTTTTATAAACTAATAATTATTTTTAAGTTGAGTATTTTGACATTTTTAGTTAAAAGAGACTAGAATTGAATGTCTACCTCAAGAAACATGAAAAAAAGGCATTCATTGGCAAGAAAAGTCTATTTATAGTCAC
>NW_018401040.1:16324-16447 GCF_002168275.2 Theobroma umbraticum | reverse complement strand
TTTTGGTTAAAAAAGATTATAATTGATTTCTATCTTGAGAAACATGAAGAAAAGGTACTCATCAGCAAAAAAAAGGCCATTTATAGTCACCCATTCCTTCAAAAGCCTTATTACTCACTTTAA
>NW_018401040.1:15946-16135 GCF_002168275.2 Theobroma umbraticum | reverse complement strand
TTTATAAACTAAAAATGTTTTTAAGTTGAGTATTTTTACATTTTTGGTAAAAACTGACTAGAATTGATTGCCTACCTCAAGAAACATGGACAAAAAAGTATTCATTGGCAACAAAAGTCCATTTATAGCCACCCATACCTTCAAAAGCCTTATTGCTAGCTTTAAATAGTTTTATGATGTCATAATTGA
>NW_018401040.1:15818-15936 GCF_002168275.2 Theobroma umbraticum | reverse complement strand
GATCTTTTCACATTTTTAGTTAAAACAGATTATAATTGCATGTCTACTTTGACAAACATGAAGAAAAGGTATTCATCGGCAAGAAATGTCTATTTATAGTCATTCATTCCTTCAAAAG
>NW_018401040.1:14124-15808 GCF_002168275.2 Theobroma umbraticum | reverse complement strand
CACTTTAAATGGTTTTATAATATCAAAATTATTTTTTAAGTTGAATCTTTTTACATTTATGATTAAAAAATGCCACAATTGAATGTCTACCATGGGGAAAGGAAAGCAAAAGCCAACCATTGGCCTGAAAAGTCTATTTATAGTCACTCAAGCCTTCGAAAGCCTTAATACTAGCTTTAAATGGTTTTATAAACTAATAATTATTTTTAAGTTGAGTATTTTTACATTTTTGGTTAAAATAGACTAGAATTGAATGTCTACCTCAAGAAACAAGAAGAAAAAGGCATTCATTGGCAAGAAAAGTCCATTTATAGCCACCCATACCTTCAAAAGCCTTATTGCTCGCTTTAAATGGTTTTATGATGTCATAATTGATTTGAAGTTGGATCTTTTCACTTTTTTAGTTAAAACAGATTATAATTGAATGTCTATCTTGAAAAACATGAAGAAAAGGTACTCATCGGCAAAAAAAGTCCATTTATAGTCAGCCATTCCTTCAAAAGCGTTATTACTCACTTTAAATAATTTTATAATCTCAAAATTGATTTTAGGATGAATCTTTTTAAATTTTTTGTTAAAAAGGCTACATTGAATCTCTGCCTTGGAGAACATGAAGCAAAAGCCAACCATTGGTACGAAAAGTCCATTTGTAATCACTCAAGCCTTCGAAAGACTTATTACTGGGTTTAAATGGTTTTATAAACTAACAATTGTTTTTAGGTTGAGTGTTTTTACATTTTTGGTTAAAACATACTAGAATTGAATGTCTACCTCAAGAAACATGAAGTAAAAGCATTTAATGGTAAGAAAAGTCCATTTATGGTCAGCCATACCTTCAAAAGCTTTATTGCTCACTTTAAATGATTTTATAATGTCATATTTGATTTTAAGTTGGATCTTTTCACATTTTCAGTTAAAACAGATAATAATTGAATGTCAACCTTGAAAAACATGAAGAAAAGGCACTCATTGGCAAGAAAAGTCCATTTATAGTTACCCATTCCTTCAAAAGCCTTATTACTCACTTTAAATGATTTTATAATCTCAAAATTGATTTTAAGTTAAATCTTTTTACATTTTTGGTTAAAAAATGCTACAATTGAATCTCTACCTTGGGAACGTGAAGCAAAAGCCAACCATTGGTACAAAAAGTCCATTTGTAATCACTCAAGCCTTCGAAAGCCTTATTACTTGGTTTAAATAGTTTTATAAACTAACAATTGTTTTTAAGTTGAGTGTTTTTACATTTTTTTTAAAACAGACTAGAATTGAATGTATACCTTAAGAAACATGAAGAAAAATGCAATTATTGACAAGAAAAGTCCATTTATGGTCAGCCATACTTTCAAAAGCTTTATTGCTCGCTTTAAATGGTTTTATGATGTGATAATTGATTTTAAGTTGAATCTTTTTATATTTTTAGTTGAAACAAATTATAAATAAATGCTTACCTTAAGAAATATGAAAACAGTTATTCATCGGAAAGAAAAGTCCATTTATAGTCACCCACTACTTCAAAAGCCTTATTACTCACTTTAAATAGCTTTATAATCTCAAAATTTATTTTTAGTTGAGTCTTTTTACATTTTTGGTTTAAAAAGAATACAATTGAATGTCTGCCTTTGAGAAGGTGAAGCAAAAGCCAACCATTGGCACGAAAAGTCTATTTGTAGTCACTCAAGCC
>NW_018401040.1:13859-14105 GCF_002168275.2 Theobroma umbraticum | reverse complement strand
AGTTTAAATGGTTTTATAACCTAATGATTGTTTTTAAGTTCAGTATTTTTATATCTTTAGTTAAAACATAATAGAATTGAATGTCTACCCTAAGAAACATAAATAAAAAAGCATTCAAAAGCCTTATTGCTCGCATTAAATGGTTTTATGATGTTATAATTGAATTTAAGTTGGATCTTTTCACATTTCTATTTAAAACAGATTATAATTGAATGTCTACCTTGAGAAACATGAAGAAAAGGTACT
>NW_018401040.1:13642-13759 GCF_002168275.2 Theobroma umbraticum | reverse complement strand
TTTTAAGTTGAATCTTTTTACATTTTTTATTAAAAAAGGCTACAATTGAATATCTGCCTTGGCGAACATGAAGCAAAAGCCAACCATTGGCACGAAAAGTCTATTTGTAGTCACTCA
>NW_018401040.1:13296-13559 GCF_002168275.2 Theobroma umbraticum | reverse complement strand
TTATAAACTAATAATTATTTTTAAGTTCAGTATTTTTACATTTTTGGTTAAAACTAACTAGAATTGAATGTCTACCTCAAGAAACATAAAGAAAAAGGCATTCAATGGCAAGAAAAGTCCATTTATAGCCACCCATACCTTCAAAAGCCTTCTTGCTCACTTTAAATGGTTTTATGATGTCATAATTGATTTGAACTTGGATCTTTTCACATTTTTGATTAAAATAGATTATAATTGAATGTCTACCTTGAGAAACATGAAGA
>NW_018401040.1:13015-13121 GCF_002168275.2 Theobroma umbraticum | reverse complement strand
CCCATAACTTCAAAAGCCTTATTGCTCGCTTTAAATGGTTTTATGATGTCATAAATGATTTTAAGTTGGATTTCTTCACATTTTTGGTTAAAAAATGCTACAATTG
>NW_018401040.1:12930-13005 GCF_002168275.2 Theobroma umbraticum | reverse complement strand
TTGGGGAAAGTGAAGCAAAAGCCAACCATTGGTACAAAAAGTCCATTGGTAATCACTCAAGCCTTCGAAAGCCTT
>NW_018401040.1:12848-12920 GCF_002168275.2 Theobroma umbraticum | reverse complement strand
TTAAATGGTTTTATAAACTAATAATTTTTTTTAAGTTGAGTATTTTTTCATTTTTGGTTAAAACATACTAGA
>NW_018401040.1:12716-12838 GCF_002168275.2 Theobroma umbraticum | reverse complement strand
TACCTCAAGAAACATGAAGAAAAATGAATTCATTGACAAGAAAAGTCCATTTATAGTTACCGATACTTTTCAAAAGCCTTATTGCTCACTTTAAATGGTTTTATGATGTCATAATTGATTTT
>NW_018401040.1:12190-12306 GCF_002168275.2 Theobroma umbraticum | reverse complement strand
AAGTCCATTTGCAGTCACTCAAGCCTTCGAAAGCCTTATTACTTGGTTTAAATGATTTTATATTCTAATAATTGTTTTTAAGTTCAGTATTTTTACATTTTTGGTTAAAACAGACT
>NW_018401040.1:8764-12180 GCF_002168275.2 Theobroma umbraticum | reverse complement strand
GTCTACCTCAAGAAACATGAAGAAAAATACATTTATTGGCAAGAAAAGTCCATTTCTGGTCAGCCATACCTTCAAAAGCTTTATTGCTTGCTTTAAATGGTTTTATAATGTCATAATTGATTTTAAGTTGGATCTTTTCACATTTTTAGTTAAAACAGATTATAATTGAATGTCTACCTTGAAAAACATGAAGTAAAGGTACTCATCGGCAAGAAAAGTCCATTTATAGTTACCCATTCCTTCCAAAGCCTTATTACTCACTTTAAATGATTTTATAATCTCAAAATTGATTTTAAGTTGAATCTTTTTACATTTTTGGTTAAAAAAAGCCAAAATTGAATCTCTACCTTGGGAAAAGCAAAGCAAAAGTGAACCATTGGCTCGAAAATTCTATTTACAGTCACTCAAGCCTTCAAAAGCTTTAATACTAGGTTTAAATGGTTTTATAAACTAATAATTGTTTTTAACTTCAGTATTTTTACATTTCGGTTAAAATAGACTAGAATTGAATGCCTACCTCAAGAAACTTGGACAAAAAAGCATTCATTGGCAAGAAAAGTCCATTTATAGCCACCCATACCTTCAAAAGCCTTATTGCTTACTTTAAATGGTTTTATGATGTCATAATTGATTTTAAGTTGGATCTTTTCACATTTTTAGTTAAAACAGATTACAATTGCATGTCTTCTTTGGGAAACATGAAGCAAAGGTATTCATCGGGAAGAAAAGTCTATTTATAGTCATCCATTCCTTCAAAAGCTTTATTACTCACTTTAAATGGTTTTATAATCTCAAAATTCATTTTAAGTTGAATCATTTTACATTTCTGGTTAAAAGGTGCCACAATTGAATGTCTGGCTTGGGGAAAGCAAAGTAAAAGCCAGCCATTGGCTTGAAAAGTCTATTTACAGTCACTTAAGCCTTCGAAAGCCTTAATACTATGTTTAAATGGTTTTATAAACTAAGAGTTGTTTTTAAGTTGAGTATTTTTACATTTTTAGTTAAAACAGACTAAAATTGAATATCTACCTCAAGAAACATGAACAAAAAGGCATTCATTAGCAAGAAAAGTCCATTTATAGTCACCTATACCTTCAAAAGCCTTATTGCTCGCTTTAAATGGTTTTATGATGTCTTAATTGATTTGAAGTTGGATCTTTTCACAATTTTGGTTAAAACAGATTATAATTGAATGTCTACCTTGAGAAACATGGAGAAAAGGTATTCTTCGGCAAGAAAAGTCTATTTATAGTCACCCATTTGTTCAAAAGCCTTATTACTCACTTTAAATGGTTTTATAATCTCAAAATTGATTTTAAGTTGAATCTTTTTACATTTTTAGTTAAAAAGGCTACAATTGAATGTCTGCCTTAGGGAAGGTGAAGCAATAGCCAACCATGGCACGAAAAGTCTATTTGTAGTCACACAAGGCTTCGAAAGACTTATTATTTAGTTTACATGGTTTTATAACCCAATGATTGTTTTTAAGTTCAATATTTTTACTTCTTTAGTTATAACAGACTAGAATTGAATGTCTACCTGAAGAAACATAAAGAAAAAGGCATTCATTCGCAAGAAAAGTCCATTCATAGTCACCCATACCCTCAAATGTCTTATTTCTCACTTTAAATACTTTTATGAATTCATAATTGATTTTAAGTTGGATCTTTTCATATTTTTAGTTATAACAGATTATAATTCCATGTCTACCTCAAGAAACATGAAGAAGAGGTATTCATCAGGTAGAAAAGTTCATTTATAGTCACTCATTCCTTCAAAAGCCTTATTACTCACTTTATATGGTTTAATAAACTCAAAATTGATTTTAAGTTGATCCTTTTTACATTTTTGGTTAAAAAAGGCTAAAATTGAATGTCTACCTCAAGAAACATGAAGAAAAGGTATTCATCGGTAAGAAAAGTCTATTTATAGTCATCCATTCCTTCAAAAGCCCTATTACTCACGTCAAATGGTTTTGTAATCTCAAAATTGATTTTAAGTTGAATCTTTTTATATTTTTTTTAAAAAAAGCTACAATTGAATGTCTGCCTTAGGGAACATGAAGCAAAAGCCAACCACTGGCACAAAAACTCCATTTGCACTCACTCAAGACTACAAAAGCCTTATTGCTCGCTTTAAATGGTTTTATAATGTCTTAATTGATTTGAAGTTGGATCTTTTCACAATTTTGGTTAAAATAGATTATAATTGAATTTCTACCTTGAGAAACATGAAGAAAAGGTATTCATCGGCAAGAAAAGTCCATTTATAGTTACCCATTCCTTCAAAAGCCTTATTACTCACTTTAAATGGTTTTATAATCTCAAAATTAATTTTAAGTTGAATCTTTTTACATTTTTGGTTAAAAAAGGCTACAATTGAATGTGTGCCTTGGGGAACGTGAAAAAAAAGCCAACCATTGGCACGAAAAGTCCAATTGCAGTCACTCAAGCCTTCGAAAGCCTTATTACTTGGTTTAAATGGTTTTATAAACTAATAATTGTTTTTAAGTTCAGTATTTTTACATTTTTTGTTAAAACAGACTAGAATTGAATGTCTACCTCAAGAAACATGAAGAAAATTATATTCATCTGTCAGAAAAGTCTATTTATAGTCATCCACTCCTTCAAAAGCCCAATTACTCACTTTAAATGGTTTTGTAATCTCAAAATTGATTTTAAGTTGAATCTTTTTACATTTTTGGTTAAAAAAGGTTACAATTGAATGTCTGCCTTGGGGAAAATGAAGCAAAAGCCAACCACTGGAACAAAAAGTCCATTTGCAGTCACTCAAGCCTTCAAAAGCCTTACTACTTGGTTTAAATGGTTTTATAAACTAATAATTGTTTTTAAGCTCAGTATTTTTATATTTTTGGTTAAAACAGACTGGAATTGAATGTCTACCTCAAGAAACATTAAAAAAAAGGCATTCATTGGCAAGAAAAGTCCATTTATAGTAACCTATACCTTCAAAAGCCTTATTGCTCACTTTAAATGGTTTAATGATGTCGTAATTGATTTTAAGTTGGATCTTTTCACATTTTCAGTTAAAACAAATTATAATTGAATGTCTACCTTGAGAAACTTGAAGACAAGTTACTCATTGGTAAGAAAAGTCCATTTGTAGTCATCCATAACTTCAAAAGCCTTATCGCTCGCTTTAAATGGTTTTATGATATCATAATTGATTTTAAGTTGGATCTTTTCACATTTTTGGTTAAAACAGATTATAATTGAATGTCTACCTTAAGAAACATAAAGAAAAGGTACTCATCAGCAAGAAAAGTCCATTTATAGTCACCCATTCCTTCAACAGCCTTATTACTCACATTAAATGGTTTTATAATCTCAAAATTTATTTTGAGTAGAATCTTTTTGCATTTTTGGTTAAAAAAGGCTACAATTGAATGTCTGCCT
>NW_018401040.1:8527-8664 GCF_002168275.2 Theobroma umbraticum | reverse complement strand
CTTCATGTTTCTTGAGATAGACATTCAATTATAATCTGTTTTAACTAAAAATGTGAAAAGATCCAACATAAAATCAATTCAAACATCATAAAACCATTTAAAGCGAGCAATAAGGCTTTTGAAGTTATGGGTTACTA
>NW_018401040.1:8096-8249 GCF_002168275.2 Theobroma umbraticum | reverse complement strand
GTTTATAAAACCATTTAAACCAAGTAATAAGGCTTTTGAAGGCTTGAGTGACTGTAAATGGACTTTACATGCCAATGGTTGGCTTTTGCTTCATGTTCCCCAAGGCAGATATTCAATTGTAGCCTTTTTTAACCAAAAAGTTAAAAAGATTCA
>NW_018401040.1:7955-8073 GCF_002168275.2 Theobroma umbraticum | reverse complement strand
TAAAACCATTTAAAGTGAGTAATAAGGCTTTTGAAGGAATGGATTACTATAAATAGACTTTTCTTGCCGATGAATACCTTTTCTTCATATTTCTCGAAGTAGACAAGCAATTATAATC
>NW_018401040.1:7672-7847 GCF_002168275.2 Theobroma umbraticum | reverse complement strand
TGACTATAAATGGACTTTTCTTGCCAATGAATGCCTTTTTCTTCATGTTTCTTAGGGTAGACATTCAATTCTAGTATGTTTTAACTAAAGATGTAAAAATACTCAACTTAAAAACAATCAATGGGTTATAAAACCATGTAAACTAAATAATAAGTCTTTCGAAGCCTTGTGTGAC
>NW_018401040.1:7283-7467 GCF_002168275.2 Theobroma umbraticum | reverse complement strand
GATCCAACTTAAAATCAATTATAACATCATAAAACCATTTAAAGCGAGCAATAAAGCTTTTGAAGGTAGAGGTGACCATAAATGGACTTTTCTTGCCAATAAATGCATTTTTCTTCATGTTTCATGAGGCAGACATTCAATTCTAGTCTGTTTTAACCAAAAATGTAAAAATACTCAACTTAAA
>NW_018401040.1:7030-7145 GCF_002168275.2 Theobroma umbraticum | reverse complement strand
AGGCAGACATTCAATTGTAGCCTTTTTTAACCAAAAATGCAAAAAGATTCTACTTAAAATGAATTTTGAGATTATAAAACCATTTAAAGTGAGTAATAAGGCTATTGAAGGAATG
>NW_018401040.1:6723-6834 GCF_002168275.2 Theobroma umbraticum | reverse complement strand
ATGCTTTTTTCTTCATGTTTCTTGAGGTAGGCATTCAATTCTAGTCTGTTTTAATCGAAAATGTAAAAATACTCAACTTAAAAATATTTTTTAGTTTATGAAGCCATTTAA
>NW_018401040.1:6565-6697 GCF_002168275.2 Theobroma umbraticum | reverse complement strand
TGAGTACTTACAAATGAACTTTTCATGCCAATGGTTGGCTTTTGCTTCACTTTCATAAGGAAAACATTCAATTGTAGTCTTTTTTAACCAAAAATATAAAAAGATTCAACTTAAAATCAATTTTGAGATTAT
>NW_018401040.1:6186-6467 GCF_002168275.2 Theobroma umbraticum | reverse complement strand
CATGTTTCTCAAGGTAGACATTCAATTATAATCTGTTTTAACAAAAAATGTAAATATACTGAACTTAAAAACAATTATTAGTTTATAAAACTATTTAAACCAAGTAACAAGGCTTTCGAAGGCTTGAGTGACTGTAAATGGACTTTTCGTGCAAATGGTTGGCTTTTACTTCATGTTCCCCAAGGCAGACATTCAATTGTAGCCTTTTTTAACTAAAAAGGTAAAACGATTCAACCTAAAATCAATTTTTAGATTATAAAACCATTTAAAGTGAGTAATAA
>NW_018401040.1:5694-5849 GCF_002168275.2 Theobroma umbraticum | reverse complement strand
GTTTATGAAGCCATTTAAGCCAAGTAATAAGGCTTTCGAAGGCTTGAGTACTTAGAAATGAACTTTTCATGCCAATGGTTGGCTTTTGCTTCACTTTCCCAAGGAAAACATTCAATTGTAGCCTTTTTTAACCAAAAATATAAAAAGATTCAACT
>NW_018401040.1:5602-5684 GCF_002168275.2 Theobroma umbraticum | reverse complement strand
TTTGAGATTATAAAACTATTTAAAGTGAGCAATAAAGCTTTTGAAGGTAAATGGGTGACTATAAATGGACTTTTCTTGCCAA
>NW_018401040.1:5479-5592 GCF_002168275.2 Theobroma umbraticum | reverse complement strand
TTTCTTCATGTTTCTTGAGGTAGGCATTCAATTCTAGTCTGTTTTAATGAAAAATGTAAATATACTAAACTGAAAAACAATTATTATTTTATAAAACCATTTAAACCAAGTAA
>NW_018401040.1:5193-5469 GCF_002168275.2 Theobroma umbraticum | reverse complement strand
GAAGGCTTGAGTGACTGCAAATGGACTTTTCGTGTCAATGGCTGGCTTTTACTTCATGTTTCCTAAGGCAGACATTCAATTGTAACCTTTTTTTATCCAAAAATTTAAAAAGATTCAACTTAAAATCAATTTTGAGATTCTAAAACGATTTAAAGTGAGTAATAAGGCTTTTGAAGGGATAGATGACTATAAATAGACTTTTCTTGCTGATGAATACCTTTTCTTCATGTTTCTTAAGGTAGATATACAATTATAATCTGTTTTAACTAAAAATGT
>NW_018401040.1:5101-5183 GCF_002168275.2 Theobroma umbraticum | reverse complement strand
AACTTAAAATCAAATATGACATCATAAAACATTTTAAAGTGAGCAATAAGACATTTGAGGGTATGGGTGACTATAAATGGAC
>NW_018401040.1:4960-5091 GCF_002168275.2 Theobroma umbraticum | reverse complement strand
AATGAATGCCTTTTTCTTCATGTTTCTTAAGGTAGACATTCAATTCTAGTATGTTTTAACTAAAGATGTAAAAATACTGAACTTAAAAACAATCATTGGGTTATAAAACCATGTAAACTAAATAATAAGTC
>NW_018401040.1:4335-4633 GCF_002168275.2 Theobroma umbraticum | reverse complement strand
AAAGCTTTTGAAGGTATGGGTGACCATAAATGGACTTTTCTTGCCAATAAATGCATTTTTCTTCATGCTTCATGAGGCAGACATTCAATTCTAGTTTGTTTTAATGAAAAATGTAAAAATACTCAACTTAAAAACAATTATTAGTTTATAAAACCATTTCTACCAAGTAATAAGGCTTTCGAAGGCTTGAGTGATTACAAATGGACTTTTCGTGCCAATGGTTGGCTTTTGCTTCACGTTCCTTAAGGCAGACATTCAATTGTAGCCTTTTTTAACCAAAAATGCAAAAAGATTCTAC
>NW_018401040.1:3961-4235 GCF_002168275.2 Theobroma umbraticum | reverse complement strand
AAGGCTTTCGAAGGCTTGAGTGATTACAAATGGACTTTTCGTACCAATGGTTGGTTTTTGCTTCACATTCGCCAAGGCAAAGATTCAATTGTAGCCTTTTTTAACCAAAAATGTAAAAAGATTCAACTTCAAATCAATTTTCAGATTATAAAACTATTTAAAGTGAGCAATAACGCTTTTGAAGGAATGGGTGACTATAAATGGACCTTTCTTGCTGATGAGTACCTTTTCTTCATGTTTCTCAAGGTAGACGTTCAATTATAATCTGTTTTAA
>NW_018401040.1:3625-3829 GCF_002168275.2 Theobroma umbraticum | reverse complement strand
TTTTCTTCATGTTTCTTGTGGTAGACGTTCAATTCTAGTCTGTTTTAACCAAAACTGTAAAAATACTCAACTTAAAAACAATTATTGGTTTATAAAAGCATTTAAACCTAGTATTGAGGCTTTCGAAGGCTTGACTGATTATAAATGGAATTTTCGGGCTAATGGTTGGCTTTTGCTTTGCTTTCCCCAAGGCAGACATTCAAT
>NW_018401040.1:3301-3440 GCF_002168275.2 Theobroma umbraticum | reverse complement strand
AATAGACTTTTCTTGCTGATGAATACCTTTTCTTCATGTTTCTCAAAGTAGACAAGCAATTATAACCTGTTTTAACTAAAAATGTTAAAAGATCCAACTTAAAATCAATTATGACATCATAAAACCATTTAAAGCAAGC
>NW_018401040.1:3180-3291 GCF_002168275.2 Theobroma umbraticum | reverse complement strand
TTGAAGGTATGGGTGGCTATAAATGGACTTTTCTTTCCAATGAATGCTTTTTTCTTCCCAATGAATGCTTTTTTCTTCATGTTTCTTGAGGTAGGCATTCAATTCTAGTCT
>NW_018401040.1:3001-3169 GCF_002168275.2 Theobroma umbraticum | reverse complement strand
AAATGTAAAAATGCTCAACTTAAAAACAATTATTAGTTTATAAAACCATTTAAATGAAGTAATAACGCTTTCGAATGCCTGAGTGACTACAAATGGACTTTTCGTGCTGATGGCTGGCTTTTGCTTCACGTTCCCCAAGGCAGACATTCAATTGTAGCCTTTTTTAAC
>NW_018401040.1:2687-2779 GCF_002168275.2 Theobroma umbraticum | reverse complement strand
TCCAACTTAAAATCAAATATGACATCATAAAAATATTTAAAGTGAGCAATAAGATATTTGAGGGTATGGTTGACTATAAATGGACTTTTGTT
>NW_018401040.1:2572-2677 GCF_002168275.2 Theobroma umbraticum | reverse complement strand
GCCTTTTTCTTTATGTTTCTTGAAGTAGACATTCAATTCTAGTTTGTTTTTACCAAAAATATAAAAATACTCAACTTAAAAACAATTATTAGTTTATAAAACCAT
>NW_018401040.1:1704-1879 GCF_002168275.2 Theobroma umbraticum | reverse complement strand
TCTGTTTTAACCAAAAATGCGAAAAGATCCAACTTAAAATCAATTATGACATCAAAAAACCATTTAAAGTGAGCGATGAGGCTTTTCCAGGTATTGGTGACTATAAATGGACTTTTCCTGTCAATGAATGCCTTTTTCTTCATGTTTCTTAAGGTAGACATTCAATTCTAGTCTG
>NW_018401040.1:1322-1443 GCF_002168275.2 Theobroma umbraticum | reverse complement strand
AACCATTTAAAGTGAGTAATAAGGCTTTTGATGGAATGGGTGACTATAAATGGAGTTTTCTTGCTGGTGAATACCTTTTCTTCATGTTTCTTGAGGTAGACATGCAATTATAATCTGTTTT
>NW_018401040.1:1058-1186 GCF_002168275.2 Theobroma umbraticum | reverse complement strand
AAAAATGTGAAAAGATCCAACTTAAAATCAATTATGACATCATAAAACCATTTACAGCGACCAATAAGGCTTTCGAAGTTATGGGTGACTATAAATAGACTTTTCTTACCAATGAGTACCTTGTCTTC
>NW_018401040.1:655-793 GCF_002168275.2 Theobroma umbraticum | reverse complement strand
TCTAGTCTGTTTTAACCAAAAATGTAAAAATACTCAACCTAAAAACAATTATTAATTTATAAAACCATTTAAACCAAGTAATACGGCTTTCGAAGGCTTGAGTGACTGCAAATGGACTTTTCGTGCCAATGGTTGGCT
>NW_018401040.1:134-233 GCF_002168275.2 Theobroma umbraticum | reverse complement strand
TTTTCTTGCCAATGAATGCCTTTTTCTTCATGTTTCTTGAGGTAGACATTCAATCCTAGTTTGTTTTATTCAAAAATGTAAAAATACTCAACTTAAAAA
>NW_018401040.1:0-124 GCF_002168275.2 Theobroma umbraticum | reverse complement strand
TTTATAAAACCATTTAAACGAAGTAATAATGCTTTCGAAGGCTTGAGTGACTACAAATGGACTTTTCGTCCCAATGGTTGGCTTTTGCTTCACTTTCCCCAAGGCAGACATTCAATTGTAGCCT
>NW_018401039.1:1418-1592 GCF_002168275.2 Theobroma umbraticum | reverse complement strand
AATCATTCATTGGCAACAAAAGCCCATTTATGGTTACTTATGCCTTCGAAAGCCCTTTTACTTGCTTTAAATGGTTTTATAATTTTATACTTGATTTTAAGTTTAATTTTGTTACATTTTTTATTAAACTGTATTATAATTGAATGTCTGCCTCAGTAAACGTGAAGTAAAAGC
>NW_018401039.1:704-866 GCF_002168275.2 Theobroma umbraticum | reverse complement strand
TAATTACTCACTTTGAGTGGTTTTATAATCTCATAATTGATTTTAAGTTGAAATGTTTTACATTTTAGATCAAAACAGATTATATTTAAATATTTACCTTGAGAAACGTGAAGAAAAAGTCATTCATTAGCAACAAAAGCTCATTTCTAGTCACCTATGTCT
>NW_018401039.1:287-494 GCF_002168275.2 Theobroma umbraticum | reverse complement strand
CTTTCAAAGCCTTATTACTCACTTTAAATAGTTTTATAATCTCATAATTGATTTGACATTGAATATTTATATATTTTTGGTTAAAATATATTATAATTGAATATCTATTTTGGGAAACATGAAGGAAAAGCCATCCATTGACAAGAAAAGTCTATTTATAGTCGCTCAAGCTTTCAAAACCCTTATTACACACTTTCAATGGTTTTA
>NW_018401039.1:0-136 GCF_002168275.2 Theobroma umbraticum | reverse complement strand
TAAATGGTTTTATAATCTCATACTTGATTTTAACTTGAAGTTCTTACATTTTTGGTTAAAATATATTATAATTGGATGTCTGCCTCGAGAAACATGAAGTAAAAGTCATCCATTGACAAGAAAAGTTCATTTATAA
>NW_018401038.1:1105-1242 GCF_002168275.2 Theobroma umbraticum | reverse complement strand
CAAAACACTATAGCCCTATGTGGATTGAAACTAAAATAGATTCATTAAGTTCAGACTCTAATCTGGCTACATATGGCCTATCAGTATATCCCTATCCTATACACAAATCAAGTAATATGATCATATGCTATCCCAAT
>NW_018401038.1:747-869 GCF_002168275.2 Theobroma umbraticum | reverse complement strand
CATGAATCCAAGTCAAAGAAAATAAAAAAAATACAAAAGTAAGAGAGAAAACTAATAATTAGAGCTTGGTGATCTTGATTCTCCCTCCAATTCTCTTGCTTTCCTACTTTGTTCTTGGCTTC
>NW_018401038.1:500-635 GCF_002168275.2 Theobroma umbraticum | reverse complement strand
ACCTAATTTTCAAAATCCCGTCAACTTTTTTTATTTTTGAAAAATTGCCTAGCTCTGCGATGCTACTTCTCCAGCGCGACGGCGTTGAGCTCTCTAGAAATTTGTATGTGTGCTTCCTTTCATCAACGCTGCAGC
>NW_018401038.1:355-489 GCF_002168275.2 Theobroma umbraticum | reverse complement strand
GAGTTTCACCCGGATATGTTCCGAACCAAGAAAGTAGTAAACATAAAAGTTTTAACCCTATATCTCAGATTTCCAATGGATCAAGAATCACGTCAATTGAGGTTCTGTATTGAAAGATATGCTCCAAATACTGT
>NW_018401038.1:0-153 GCF_002168275.2 Theobroma umbraticum | reverse complement strand
TTGACAAATATTTTGACCAGGATACAGTCCGAACTGGGTGAATTGACAAACATAGATGTTGTAGCTCTTCTTCTTAGAATTCTAGTTGTCTAAGAATCACCATATTTAGAGTTTTATAGAGAGAGATATGGTCAAAATACTGAAATATATACG
>NW_018401037.1:4639-4756 GCF_002168275.2 Theobroma umbraticum | reverse complement strand
TTCTTCACGTTTCTTGAGGTAGACATTCAATTATAATCTATTTTAACCAAAAATTAAAAAAAAGTTGAACTTATAATCAATTTTGAGATTGTAAAATCGTTTAAAGTGGGTAATAAG
>NW_018401037.1:4521-4629 GCF_002168275.2 Theobroma umbraticum | reverse complement strand
GTATGAGTGACTATAAATGGACTTTTCTTTCAAATGAATGGCGTTTTCTACATATTTCTTGAGGTAGGCACTCAATTATAGTCTATCTTAACAAAAGATGTAAAAATA
>NW_018401037.1:4414-4511 GCF_002168275.2 Theobroma umbraticum | reverse complement strand
AATCAATTATGAGATTATAAAATCTTTTAAAGCGAGTGATAACGCTTTTGAAGGAATGAGAGACTATAAATGAACTTTTCTTTCAAATGAATGGCAT
>NW_018401037.1:3770-3893 GCF_002168275.2 Theobroma umbraticum | reverse complement strand
AATCAATTATTAGTTTATAAAACCATTTAAAGTGAATTAGAAGGCTTCTAAAGGCTTGAGTGGCTATAAGTGGACTTTCGTGCCAATGGATACGTTTCGCTTCACGTTCCCCAAGACAGACAT
>NW_018401037.1:3272-3469 GCF_002168275.2 Theobroma umbraticum | reverse complement strand
ACCATTTAAAGTGAGTAATAAGACTTTTGAAGGAATGAGAGACTATAAATGGACCTTTCTTCCCAATGAATGGCTTTCGCTATATGTTTCCCGAGATAGGCATTCAATTATAATCTGTTTAAAATAAAAATGTAAGAAAAATTAAACTTAAAAATAATTTTGAGATTATAAAACCATTTAAAGTGAGTAATAAGGCT
>NW_018401037.1:1224-3262 GCF_002168275.2 Theobroma umbraticum | reverse complement strand
TGAGTGACTATAAATGGACTTTTCTTGCCAATGAATACCTTTTTCTTTACGTTTGTTGAGGTAGACTTTCAATTATAGTATGTTTTAACCATAAATATAAGAAAATTCAACTTAAAATCAATTATTAGCTTATTAAACCATTTAGAGTAATTGATAAGGCTGCCGAAGGCTTAAGTGACTATAAATGGACTTTCCGTGCCAATGGATGTCTTTCGTTTCATGTTCTCTAACGTAAACATTCAATTCTAGCCTTTTTTAATAAAAAATTTTACAAAAATTCAACTTAAAATCAATTTTGACATTAAAAAATTTTTAGAGTGGGCAATATGGCTTTTGAAGGAATAGAGGACTATAAATGGATTTTTTTTTACCAATGAATGCCTTTTTCTTCACTTTTCTTGAGGCAGGAATTCAATTATAGTTTGTTTTAATGAAAAATAAAAAAAACTTTAACTTCAAATCAATTATGAGATTATAAAACCATTTAAAGCGAGTGATAAGGCTTTTGAAGGAATGGAAGATTATAAATGGACCTTTCTTCCCAATGAATGCCTTTATCTATATGTTTTCTGATATAGGCATTGAATTATAATCTATTTTAACCAAAATGTAAGAAAAATTGAACTTAAAATCAATTTTGAGATAATAAAACCATTTCAAGTGAGTAATAAGACTTTTGAAGGAATGGGTGACTATAAATGGATTGTTCTTGTCAATGAATACCTTTTTATTCACGTTTATCGAGGTAGACTTTCAATTATAGTCAATTTTAACCATAAATGTAAAAAAGTTCAACTTAAAATCAATTATTAGCTTATAAAACCATTTAGAGCAAGTAATAAGGCTTTCGAAGGCTTAAGTGACTATAAATGGACTTTTCGTGCTAATGGATGGCTTTTGTTTCATGTTCTCTAAGGAAAACATTCAATTATAGCCTTTTTCAACAAAAACTTTTTAAAAAATTCAACTTAAAATCAATTTTGACATTATAGAACCATTTAAAGTGAGTAATAAGGCTTTTAAAGGAATAGGAGGCTATAAATGAATTTTTTTTATAATGAATTCATTTTTTTTCACGTTTCCTGAGGCAGGTATTCATTTATAATTTGTTTTAATGAAAAATGAAAAGAAATTCAACTTAAAATCAATTATGAGATTATAAAACCATTTAAAGCGAGTAATAAGGCTTTTGAAGGAATGGGTCACTATAAGTGGACTTTTCTTACCAATGAATGTCTTTTTCTTCACGTTTCTTAAGGTAGACTATCAATTATACTCTGTTTTAACCATAAATATAAAAAAAATTCAACTTGAAATCAATTATGAGCTTATAAAACTATTTATAGCAAGTAATTAGGCTTTCGAGTGCTTAAGTGACTATAAATCAATTTTCGTGCCAATAGATGGCTTTCATTTCACGTTCCCTAAGGCAAAGATTCAATTATTGCCTTTTTTAACAAAAAATTTTTAAAAAAATTCAACTTAAAATTAATTTTGACATTACAAAACCATTTAAAGTGAATAATAAGGCTTTTGAAGGAATACGAGACTATAAATGGACTTTTTTTTCTAATGAATACCTTTTTCTTCACGTTTCCTGAGGCAGGCATTCAATTATAGTTTGTTTTAATGAAAAATATAAAAACATTCAACTTAAAATCAATTATGAGATTATAAAACCATTTAAAGTGAGTGATAAGGCTTTTGAAAGAATGGGTGAGTATAAACGGACTTTTTCTGTCAATGAATGCCTTTTTCTTCACATTTCTTGAGGTAGACATTTAGTTATAGTCTGTTTTAATCAAAAAAATTTAAAAAAATTGAACTTATAATCAATTTTAAGATTGTAAAATCGTTCAAAGTGGGTAATAAGGCTTTTAAAGGTATGAGTGACTATAAATAGACTTTTCTTTCGAATGAATGGCGTTTTCTATATGTTTTTTGAGACAGTCATTCAATTATAGTCTGTCTTAAGAAAGGATGTAAAAACATTTAACCAAAAATCAATTATGAGATTATAAAACCATTTCAAGTGAGT
>NW_018401037.1:572-1214 GCF_002168275.2 Theobroma umbraticum | reverse complement strand
TTGAAGGAATGAGAGACTATAAATGGACTTTTCTTCTAAGTGAATGGCTTTTTCTACACGTTTTCCAAAGCAAGCATTCAATTCTAGTCTATTTTATTGAAAAATATAAAGCAGTTCAACTTAAAATCAATTATGAGATTACAAAACCATTTAAGAATGAAGACCTATAAATAGATTTTCTACAGAATGAATGCTCTGTCTTCATGTTTCTGAGGTAGACGTTATATTATGGTCTGTTTTAACTAAAAACGTAAAAAACAATTTACTTAAAATCAATTATTAGTTTATAAAACCATTTAAAGCGAATTAGAAGACTTATGAAGGCTTGAGTGGCTATAAGTGGACTTTTCGTGTCAATGGATGGATTTCATTTCACGTTCCCCAAGGCAGACGTTCAATTATAGCTTTTTTTTAATAAAAAATGTAAAAAACTGTAACTTAAAATCAATTTTGAGATTCTAAATCCATTTAAAGTGAGTAATAAGG
The DNA here is from genome assembly GCF_002168275.2 of Theobroma umbraticum. Taxonomy (NCBI): domain Eukaryota; kingdom Viridiplantae; phylum Streptophyta; class Magnoliopsida; order Malvales; family Malvaceae; genus Theobroma; species Theobroma umbraticum. Next base: position 728 of record NW_018401037.1, on the reverse strand, counting down.
CCTTTAAATGGATGGGTGACTATAAATGGACTTTTCTTGCCAATGAAAAACTTTTTTTTCACTTTTCTCAAAGTCGACATTCAACTATAATCTGTTTTAACAAAAAATGTAAAAAAATTTAGTTTAAAATCAATTTTAGGATTATAAAACCATTTA
>NW_018401037.1:423-562 GCF_002168275.2 Theobroma umbraticum | reverse complement strand
TAAAGCTTTTGAAGGAATGAGAGACTATAAAGTGAGTAATAAGGCTTTTGAAGGAATAAGTGACCATAAATAGACTTTTTTTGCCAATGAATGCATTTTTCTTCACGTCCTTTAAGGAAGACATTCAATTATAGTCTGT
>NW_018401037.1:0-175 GCF_002168275.2 Theobroma umbraticum | reverse complement strand
ACCATTTAAAGTGAGTAATAAGGCTTTTAAAGGTATGGGTGACTATAAATGGACATTTAGTATTAATGAATACGTTTTTCCCCATTTTTCTTGAGGTAGATATTCAATTATAATCTGTTCGAACCAAAAATGTAAAACAATTCAACCTAAAATTAATTATGAGATTATAAAACCA
>NW_018401036.1:2207-2388 GCF_002168275.2 Theobroma umbraticum | reverse complement strand
TGGTAAGAAAAGTCTATTTATAGTCACCCATTCCTTTAAAAGCCTTATTACTCAATTGAAATTGGTTTATAATCTCGTAATTGATTTTAAGTTCAAATTTTTTTACATTTTTGGCTACAACATATTCTACTTGAATGTCTAGCTTAAGAAACGAGAAGAAAAAGGCATTCATTGGCAAGAA
>NW_018401036.1:2060-2184 GCF_002168275.2 Theobroma umbraticum | reverse complement strand
CCTTTAAAAGTCTTATTATTCACTTTAAATGGTTTTATAATCTCAAAATTGATTGAAATTTGAATTCTTCGTACATTTTTGGTTAAAACATACTAGAATTGAATGTCTACCTTGAGAAACATGA
>NW_018401036.1:1785-1912 GCF_002168275.2 Theobroma umbraticum | reverse complement strand
TAATTGAATGTCTACCTTGAGAAACATAAAGAAAAAGGTATTTATTGGCAACAAAAGTTTATTTATAGTCGCCCATTCTTTTAAAAGACTTATTACTCACTTTAAATGGTTTTATAATCTCAAAATT
>NW_018401036.1:1565-1677 GCF_002168275.2 Theobroma umbraticum | reverse complement strand
AAATAGTTTTATAATTTCAAAATTGATTTAAATTTGAATTCTTTGTGCATTTTTAGTGAAAATAGATTATAATTGAATGTTAACCTCGAGAAAGGTGAAGAAAAAGGCATTC
>NW_018401036.1:1247-1376 GCF_002168275.2 Theobroma umbraticum | reverse complement strand
ATATTTTTGGTTAAAACAGATTATAATAGAATGTCAAACTCGAGAAACGTGAAGAAAAAGGTAATAATTGGTCAAAAAAGTCTATTTATAGTCACCCATTCCTTTAAAAGCCTTATTACTCAATTTAAA
>NW_018401036.1:983-1095 GCF_002168275.2 Theobroma umbraticum | reverse complement strand
TTCAGTTAAAACATATTATAATTGAATGTCTAACTTAAGAGACGTGAAAAAAAATGGAATTCATTGCCAAGAAAAGTTCATTTATAGTCGCTCATTCCTTTAAAAGCCTTAT
>NW_018401036.1:823-956 GCF_002168275.2 Theobroma umbraticum | reverse complement strand
CAAAATTGATTTAAATTTGAATTCTTTGTAAATTTTCGGTTAAAACATACTAGAATTGAATGTCTACTTTGAGAAATGTGAAGAAAAAGGCATTCATTAGCATTGAAAGTCCATTTATAGTCACATATACCTT
>NW_018401036.1:465-580 GCF_002168275.2 Theobroma umbraticum | reverse complement strand
AATCTCAAAATTGATTTTAATTTAAATTCTTTGTACATTTTTAGTTAAAATAGACTAGAATTGAATGTCTTCCTTAAGAAACGTGAACAAAAAAGCATTCATTAATATGAAAAGT
>NW_018401036.1:245-383 GCF_002168275.2 Theobroma umbraticum | reverse complement strand
TATAATTGAATGTCTACCTCAATAAACATAAGAAAAAAGGCATTCATTGGCAAGGAAAGTCTAGTTATAGTCACTCATTCTTTTGAAAGCCTTATTACTCACTTTAAATAGTTTTATAATTTCAAAATTGATTTAAAT
>NW_018401036.1:0-228 GCF_002168275.2 Theobroma umbraticum | reverse complement strand
AGAAAACTCCACTTATAGTCACCCATTCTTTCAAAAAACTCATTACTCACATTAAATAGTTTTATAATCTCAAAATTGAGTTAAATTTTAATTTTTTGTATATTTTTGGTTAAAGAAAATTATAATAAAATGTTAAACTCGAGAAACATAAAGAAAAAGGCATTAATTGGTAACAAAAGTCTATTTATAGTCACCCATTCCTTCAAAAGCCTTATTACTCAATTTAAA
>NW_018401035.1:1034-1224 GCF_002168275.2 Theobroma umbraticum | reverse complement strand
AACTCAACTTCACATCAATTATGAGATTACAAAACTATTCAAAGATAGTAATAAGGCTTTTGAAGGAATGGGTGACCATAAATGGGCTTTTCTTGCCAATGAATGCATTTTTATTCATGTTTTTTGAGGCAAACATTTCAATTATAGCCTGTTTTAACTAAAAATATAAAAAAATTTAACTCAAAATCAA
>NW_018401035.1:840-1010 GCF_002168275.2 Theobroma umbraticum | reverse complement strand
AGCGAGTAATAAGGCTTCTGAAGGAATGGGTGACTATAAATGGACTTTTCTTATTAATGAATGTATTTTCTTCATGTTTCTGGAGATAGACATTCAATTATAGTCTGTTTTAACTAAAAATAAAAAAAATTCAATTGAAAATCAATTATCAGATTATAAAATAATTTAAA
>NW_018401035.1:764-830 GCF_002168275.2 Theobroma umbraticum | reverse complement strand
AGGCTATTAAAGGAATGAGTGACTATAAATAGACTTTTCTTGCGAATGAATGTCTTTTTCTTCATA
>NW_018401035.1:507-754 GCF_002168275.2 Theobroma umbraticum | reverse complement strand
TAGATATTCAATTATAATATGTTTTGACTAATAGTGTAAAAAAAATTAAACCTAAAATCAATTTTGAGATTATAAAACCATTTAAAGTCAATTACAAGGCTTTTAAAGAAATAGGAGACTACAAATGGACTTTTTTTACCAATAAATGCTTTTTTCTTTATGTTTCTCAAGGTAAACAGTCAATTATGGTCTGTTTTAACCAAAAATTTAAAAAAATTCAACTTAAAAATAATTATAAGATTACAAA
>NW_018401035.1:0-120 GCF_002168275.2 Theobroma umbraticum | reverse complement strand
GGTGACTATAAATGGACTTTATTTGCCAGTTCATATCTTTTTCTTCATGTTTCTCAAGAGAGACGATCAATTATAGTCTGTTTTGACCAAATATGTAAAAAAATTTAACTTAAAATCAAT
>NW_018401034.1:1029-1179 GCF_002168275.2 Theobroma umbraticum | reverse complement strand
GATAAGAAAATTCCATTTATATGTAGAAATGCCTTCGAAACCATAGCCTTCGAAGCCTAGTTATTCGCTTTATATGATTTTATACTATTATAAATTATTTTAACTTGAATTTCTTTCATTTTTGATTAAAAAGGATCATAATTTGTTGTG
>NW_018401034.1:789-972 GCF_002168275.2 Theobroma umbraticum | reverse complement strand
AATGGTTTTATAATCTTATAAGGATTTTAAATTGAATCATTCTTCATTTTGAGTTAAAATAGATCATAATTTATTATTTGTATTGGGAAACGTGAAGAAAACACTATCCATTGACAAGAAAGGCCCATATATAGTTACTCATGCCTTCGAAAGCTTTATTACTCGCTTTAAATGGTTTTATAA
>NW_018401034.1:336-457 GCF_002168275.2 Theobroma umbraticum | reverse complement strand
TTATAAATGGTGTTAAATTGATTTTTTTTTCATTTTTGGTTAAAGCAGATCATAAGTTATTGTTTATGTAAGGAAACGTGAAGGGAATGGCACCCATTTACAAGAAAAGTCCATTTATTAT
>NW_018401034.1:0-124 GCF_002168275.2 Theobroma umbraticum | reverse complement strand
TTCATAAATGATATTTGATTGAATTTTTTAGCATTTTGGTTTAAACAGACCATAGTTTGATGTTTGTATTAGGAAATATAAAGCGACAACTACACATTGACAAGAAAAATCCATTTATAGTTAC
>NW_018401033.1:1839-1979 GCF_002168275.2 Theobroma umbraticum | reverse complement strand
AATAAGGCTTTTAAAGGAATGGGTGACTATAAATAGACTTTTTTATCAATGAATACCTTTTTCTTCAAGTTTCTCGAGAAAAACATTCAATTATAGTCTATTTTAACTAAAAATGTAAAACAATTTAACTTAAAATCAAT
>NW_018401033.1:1646-1829 GCF_002168275.2 Theobroma umbraticum | reverse complement strand
TAAAACAATTTAAAGAGAGTAGTAAGGCTTTTGAAGGAATGGGTAATTATAAATAAACTTTTCTTCTCAATGAATCACCTTTTCTACATGTTTCTCGAGGCGGACATTCAATTATAGTCTCTTTTTAATGAAAAATGTAAAAACATTCAGCTTAAAATCAATTATGAGATTATAAATTCATTT
>NW_018401033.1:1244-1564 GCF_002168275.2 Theobroma umbraticum | reverse complement strand
ATCATCTATTTCAACTAAAACTGTGAAAAAATTCAGCTTAAAATCAATTATCAAATTATAAAAGAATTTAAAGCACGTAATAAGGCTTTTGAAGGAATAAGAGAATATAAATTGACTTTTCTTCCAAATGAATGCCTTTTTATTCACTTTTCTCAAGGTAGGCATTCAATTATAGTTTGTTGAAACAAAAAATGTGAAAAAACTTAACTTAAAATCAATAATGAGTTTATAAAACAATTTAAAGCGAGTAATAAAGCTTTTGAAGGAATAAGAGGCTATAAATGGACTTGTCATGCCAATAAATGCTTGTTTCTTCATGT
>NW_018401033.1:1150-1234 GCF_002168275.2 Theobroma umbraticum | reverse complement strand
AAATATTTAATTATAGTCTGTTTTAAACAAAAATGTAAAAGAATTCAACTTAAAATCAATTATTAGATTACAAAACCATTTAAA
>NW_018401033.1:1014-1140 GCF_002168275.2 Theobroma umbraticum | reverse complement strand
AGGCTTTTGAAGGAACGGGTGACTATAAATGCACTTTTCTTGTCAATGAATGTTGTTTTCTTTATGTTTCTCGGGGTAAAGATTCAATTATAGTCTGTTTTAATAAAAAATCTAAAAATATTCAAC
>NW_018401033.1:821-1004 GCF_002168275.2 Theobroma umbraticum | reverse complement strand
TTATGAGATTATAAAACTATTTAAACCCAATACTAAGGCTTTTGAACGAATAAGTGACTATAAATGGACTTTTTTTTATCAATGAATGCCTTTTTCTTCATGTTTCTCAAGATAAACATTCAATTACAATCTATTTTAACCAAAAATGTAAAACAATTCAACTTAAAATTAATTATGAGATTA
>NW_018401033.1:0-120 GCF_002168275.2 Theobroma umbraticum | reverse complement strand
AAATGTGAAAAAATTCAACTTAAAATCAATAATGAGATTATAAAACAATTTAAATCAGGTAATAAAGCTTTTGAAGGAATAAGAGACTATAAATAGACTTTTCTTGCCAATGAATGCTTG
>NW_018401032.1:889-1171 GCF_002168275.2 Theobroma umbraticum | reverse complement strand
AAGTGCTTGTATATATTCGTATAGTTTTAAATCTTTAAATCTTCTGCCTTTAGCATGTTTCCCATCTACACCATACTCAAGGAGTTGATGATCACTGAGTCTGTGAGACTCATCCCACTTTATTTTCTTTTGCAGATCAGTAATCAGTTTTAGGATTTTGTTTAGCATTGCGAGGTTGGCTGCACCCTACGTAACGGCATCTCTAGACTTCTACTATGGGTCTCTCCGCTGCCTAGAGGTCTGTCTGTGTATTAAATAACCTAGTTTGTAAGAATCAATAGT
>NW_018401032.1:632-777 GCF_002168275.2 Theobroma umbraticum | reverse complement strand
TTTGAATGACTTATAGTGTTAATGTTTTATGTTTTTTGGAGATTTAATTAAGGCTTGGTTAGGATTTGGCGATTTCTCACAAGTCTCAAATGTCGGTAGCGATCGAGGGAAGAGGTTGTTACAAAAAAGAAGTTACATAACCACA
>NW_018401032.1:153-295 GCF_002168275.2 Theobroma umbraticum | reverse complement strand
CAATGCAACCTTTGCATCCGAGGCTACTTACCAAACACTAATGTGCAACACGGTTTGGCCAAAAAAAGAAAGCCCAAATCGGACCAATATTGTATAAGTGAATAACCTCAAAGTACCAAATATCATGATAAAAAATCATTAA
>NW_018401032.1:0-143 GCF_002168275.2 Theobroma umbraticum | reverse complement strand
TCCATGGTGTACTAGTGTTGTAGGATACAAGTGCATTCTTTGTTCTATAAATGGGACAAAGACCAAGATTTAATGACTCCACGCTTTCTTTTTTTGCCTTTGTTTTCACCATTTTAACATTTCGCTAGTGCAAGTAATATACA
>NW_018401031.1:2301-2444 GCF_002168275.2 Theobroma umbraticum | reverse complement strand
AAAGCGAGTAATAAGGTATTTTAAGAAATGGGTGACTATAAATGGACTTTTCTTAGCAACGAATGCGTTTTTTCACGTTTTTCTAAGTAGACATTGAATTATAGTCTGTTTTAACCGAAAATATAAAAAACTCAACTTAAAAT
>NW_018401031.1:1737-1873 GCF_002168275.2 Theobroma umbraticum | reverse complement strand
TGTTTCTCTAAGTAGACATTCAATTATAGTCTGTTTTAACTAAAAGTGTAAAAAAATAAAACTTAAAATAAATTATGAGATAATAAAGCCATTTAAAGTGAGTAATAAGGCTTTTGAAGGAATGGGTGACTATAAA
>NW_018401031.1:1171-1405 GCF_002168275.2 Theobroma umbraticum | reverse complement strand
GCATTCAATTATAGCTTGTTTTAATGAAAAATGTAAAAAAATTCAACTTAAAATGAATTATGAGTTTATAAAACCTGTTAAAGCGAGTAATAAGGCTTTTGAAGGAATGAGTGATGATAAATAGGCTTTTTTTTCTCAATAAATGATTTTTTCTACATGTTTCTTGAGGAAAGCATTCAATTATAGTCTGTTTTAATGAAAATTGTAAAAAAAATTCAACTTAAAATCAATTAT
>NW_018401031.1:1093-1161 GCF_002168275.2 Theobroma umbraticum | reverse complement strand
GATGAACTCCTTTTTCTTCATGTTTCTCGTCGTAGACATTCAATTATAGTCTGTTTTAACCAAAAATG
>NW_018401031.1:925-1011 GCF_002168275.2 Theobroma umbraticum | reverse complement strand
TATAAATAGACTTTTCTTATTAATGAATGGCTTTTTCTGCACATTTCCTAAAGTAGACATTGAATTATAATCCGTTTTAACTAAAA
>NW_018401031.1:850-915 GCF_002168275.2 Theobroma umbraticum | reverse complement strand
ATTTAATTTAAAATTAAGTATGAAATTTTAAAATAATTTAAAACGAGTAATAAGGCTTTTGAAGG
>NW_018401031.1:724-840 GCF_002168275.2 Theobroma umbraticum | reverse complement strand
TATAAATAGACTTTTCTTACCAACGAATTCGTTTTTCCTCACGTTTCTCTAAGTAGACATTGAGTTATAGTCTGTTTTAACCATAATATAAAAAAATTTAACTTAAAATCAATTAT
>NW_018401031.1:0-160 GCF_002168275.2 Theobroma umbraticum | reverse complement strand
TAAAATCTATTATGAGATAATAAAGCCATTTAAAGCGAGTAATAAGGCTTTTGAAGGAATGGGTGACTATAAGACTTTTCTTGCCAATGAATGTCTTTTTCTTCATGTTTCTGGAGGTAGACATCCAATTATAGTCTGTTTTATCTAAAAATGCAAAAAA
>NW_018401030.1:1678-4973 GCF_002168275.2 Theobroma umbraticum | reverse complement strand
TAATCTCATAATTGATTTTAAGTTAAATTTTTTTATATTTTTTGTGAAAATAGATTATATTTTACTATTGCCTTTGGAAATGTAAAGCAAAAGCCATCCATTGGCAAGAAAAGTCTATTTATAGTCATTCAGACCTTCAAAAGTCTTATTTCTCCCTTTAAATGGTTTTATAATCTCATAATAGTTTTTAAGTTAAATTTGTTTACATTTTTGGTTAAAATATATTATATTTGAATGTCTAGCTCTAAAAACGTGAAACAAAAGCCATCCACTAGCAAGAAAAGTTTATTTATACTCGCTTAAGGCTTCGAAAGCCTTATTACACAATGTAAATAGTTTATAATCTCATAATTGATTTTAAGTTGAATATTTTTACATTTTTGGTTAAAATATATTATAACTGAATGTCTACCTCAGGAAATATGAAGTAAAAGCTATCCATTGGCAAGAAAAGTCCATTCATAGTCACTCAAGCCTTCGAAAGCCTTATTACTCACTTTAAATGGTTTCACAATCTCATTACTAATTTAAAGTTGAATTTTTGAAATTTTTTGGTTAAAACAAATTATATTTGAATGTCAATCCTGGGAAACATAAAGAAAAAGTCATTCATCGACAACAAAAGTCTATTTATAGTCACCCATTCTTTCGAAAGCCTTATTACTTGCTTTGAATGGTTTGATAATCTCATAATTGATTTTAAGTTGAATTTTTTTACATCTTTATTTAAAATATATTCTAATTGTATGTTTGCTTCGAGAAACATGAATTAAAAGCCATCCATTTGTAAGAAAAGTCCATTTATAGTTAGTAAAGACTTTGAAAGCCTTATTACTCACTTTAAATGGTTTTATAATCTCATTATTAATTTTAAGTTGAATTTTTTTGAATTTTTGATTAAAACAGATTATATTAGAATGTCTGCCTCAGGAAACATCCATTTATAGTCACTCAAGCCTTCAATAGCCTTATTACTTATTTCAATACTTTTATAGTCTCCTTGTTGATTTTAAGTTGAATTCTTTTACATGTTTGGTTAAAACAGATTACATTTGAATGTTTACCTCATGAAACGTGAAGCAAAAACCCTCCATTGTCAAGAAAAGTCTATTTGTAGTCGCTTAAGCCTTCGAAGTCTATTTGTACTCAATTTAAATGGTTTTACAATCTCATAATTAATTTTAAGTTAAATTTTTTTACATCTTCATTTAAAATAAATTATAACTGAATGTCTGTCTCAAGAAACATGAAACAAAAGCCATCCTTTGACAAGAAAAGTTCATTTCTTGTCTCTCAAGCCGTCGAAAGCCTTGTTACACGTTTTAAATGGTTTTATAATCTCATAATTGATTTTAAGTTGAATTTTTTTACATTTGTGGTTAAAATAAATTATATTTTATGTCTCCCTAGGGAAACATGAAGGAAAAGCAATCCGTTGATAAAAAACGTCCATATATAGTCACTCAAGCCGTTGAAAGTTTTATTTTGCACTTTAAATAGTTTTATAATCTCATAATTGATTTTAAGTTGAACTTTTTTATATTTTTTATTAAAATATATTACAACTAAATGTTCGCCTCATGAAACGTGAGGCTAGACCTATGAAAATGGGCCGGGCCCATTTGGCCGACCCATTTTTTATTAAATATGGGGTGGGTTGGGTTGAAAATTTTTGGCCCATATTTGAATTGGGCCTAAATGGGCCAGCCCACCAAATCAGTGGGCTGATGTGGGCTGGGGCAGGGCCAACCCAATGGGTCAAAAAATAATTTTAATTAATTTAATAATTTTATATATTTAATTATAAAAAATTAATAATTTAGTTACCAATAGTATTGTTTATTTTATAAATTTCAATGTCTTTAATCTTCAATTGTCAAATTAAAAATTTTAATTTAGATTAAAACTTATTATCTCTTTTTCTTTTATGGTAATGAATATTAGATGATAAATTGATAATAATTCAGACCTTGAGACATCATTGCTGCCTAAACAAGATTTAAATGTTTTACTTGAGAATGAAGATTGAGGAGGATATAAATGAGTCTTGAAATTTTTATTATTTGGTTATATACTTATGTTTATGAGATAGTAGTTTGTGTTAAAAATTTAAACTTTATTATATAATTTATTTATTTTTTTATATTTGGTGTAATTTGTTTATTTGTAACATGTTTTTATTATTCAATTTATGAATTAAATCATAGAACAATTTTATTAATAAAAAATTTATCAAGTAGAATTATAAAAATTAATTTTTTTGAAATAAAAAAATGGGCTGGCCCAACCCAACCCATGAGCTAACAAAGGGTGGGCTAGGTTCAGGTTTTGATGGCCCCTATAAAATATGAGTTGGCCCAGCCCAACTCATGTTTTTTTAACCCTCGAAAGTTTTATTAATTGCTTTAAATCGTTTTATAGTCTCATAATTGATTTTAGGTTAAATATTTTTACATTTTTTTTCAAAACAATTATAACTGAATGTCTACCTCAAGAAACATGAAGCACAAGCCATCCATTAACTAGAAAAGTTCATTTATAGGCACTCAAGCCTTCGATAGCCTTATTACTCGCTTTAAAAAGTTTTATAATCTTATTATTAATTTTAAGTTAAATCTTTTTATATTTTTTATTAAAATAAATTATATTCGAATCTTTGCCTCAGAAAACATAAAGTAAAAGTCATCCATTGATAAGTAAAGTCCATTTATAGCAACTCAAGCCCTTAAAATCCTTATTACTCGCTTTAAAAGGTTTTATAATCTCATTATTGATTTTAAGTTAAATTTTTTTTATAGTTTTTGTTAAAATAGATTATATTTGACTGTTTGGCTTACGAAACATTATGCAAAAGCCATCCATTGATAAGAAAAGTCCATTTACAGTCACTCAAGCCTTTGAAATCCTTATTACTCGCTTTAAATGGTTTTATAATCTCATTATTGATTTTAAGTTAAATTTTTTTATTTTTTTTATTAAAATAAATTATATTTGAATGTCTGTTTCAGGCAACGTGAAGCAAAAGCTATCCATTGACAAGAAAAGTCCACTCATAGCCACTCAAGCCATTGAAAGCCTTGTTACTCACTTTAAATAGTTTTATAATCTCATTATCGTTTTTAAGTTGAATTTTTTTGTAGTTTCTATTAAAATAGGTTATATTTGACTATTTACCTCAGGAAATACAAAGCAAAAGCCATCTATTGGTAAGAAAAGTCCATTTATAGTCAGTCAAGCCATTGAAAGCCTTATTTTTTACTTTAAATGGTTTTATAATCTCATAATTGATTTTAAG
>NW_018401030.1:1011-1565 GCF_002168275.2 Theobroma umbraticum | reverse complement strand
AAAATGTGAAAAAAAAATTCAACATAAATTCAAAATAATTTAAAGTGAGTAATGAGGCTTTCAAAGGCTTGAGTAACTATAAATAGACTTTTCTTATCAATGGATATCTTTCGCTTCATGTTTCTCGAGGCAGACATTCAGTTATAATTTAATTTAATAAAAATGTAAAAAAAATTTAACTTTAAATCAATTTTGAGATTATAAAACCATTTAAAGTAAGAAATAAGGCATTCAATGGCTTGAGCGACTATAAATGGACTTTTCTTACGAATGGATGGCTTTTGCTTTATGTTCCTGAGGTAAACAATTAAATATAACCTATTTTAACAAAAACTATAAACAAATTCAACTTAAAAATGATAATGAGATTATAAAACCATTTAAAGCGAGTAATAAGGCTTTCAATGGTTTTAGTGGCCATCAATGGACTTTTCTTGTCAATGGATGGCTTTTGCTTTATGTTTCATGAGGCAGACATTCAAATATAATTTATGTTAATAAAAAATGTAAAAAAATTTAACTTAAAATTGATAATGAGATTATAAAACCATTTA
>NW_018401030.1:507-870 GCF_002168275.2 Theobroma umbraticum | reverse complement strand
AATGAGATTATAAAACCTTTTAAAGCGAGTAATAAGGATTTTAAGGGCTTGAGTGGTTATAAATGGACTTTTCTTGTCAATGGATGGCTTGTGCTTCATGTTTCCTGAGGTAGACATTCAGTTATAATTTACTTCAACCACAAACGTAAAAACTTCAATGTAAAATCAATTATGAGACCATAAAATCATTTAAAGCGAGTAATAAGGCTTTTCGAAGGCTTGAGTGACTATAAATGGACTCTTCCTGCTAATGGATAGCTTTTGCTTCATGTTTCTCGAGGTAAACAATTAAATATAATCTATTTTATTTAGAAATATAAAAAATTCAACTTAAAATCAATTATGAGATTATAAAACCATTTA
>NW_018401030.1:0-412 GCF_002168275.2 Theobroma umbraticum | reverse complement strand
TAATTTATTTTAACCACAAATGTAAAAATATTCAACTTAAAATCAATTATGAGACTATAAAACTATTTAAAGCATGTAATAAGGATTTCGGCGGCTTGAGTGACTAGAAATGAACTTTTCTTACCAATGGATGGCTTTTGCTACATGTTTCCTAAGGTAGACTTTCAAATATAATCTATTTTAACCACAAATGCAAAAAATTCAATTTAAATTCAATCATGAGATTATAAAACCATTTAAAGAGAGTAATAAGGCTTTCACTAGCTTGAGTGGCTATAAATGGACTTTTTTTATCAATGAATGTCTTTTGCATCACGTTTCCCAAGGTAGACATTTAAATATAATCTATTTTAACCACAAATGTAAAAGAATTCAACTTAAAATCAATTATGAGATTATAAAACCATTTAAA
>NW_018401029.1:2527-2782 GCF_002168275.2 Theobroma umbraticum | reverse complement strand
CAAGAAAAGTCCATTTATAGCCACACATTCCTTCAAAAGCCTAATTACTCGATTCTAATAGTTTTATAATGCCATAATTGATTTTAAGTTGAATTGTTTTTATATTTTTGGTTAAATAGACTATAATTGAATGTCTACCTTGAGAAACATGAAGAAAACAGCATTCATTGGTAAGAAAAGTCCTTTTATATTCAACTATTTCTTCATAAGCCTTATTACTCACTTTAAATGGTTTTATAATCTCAAAATTGATTT
>NW_018401029.1:2253-2363 GCF_002168275.2 Theobroma umbraticum | reverse complement strand
ATAATCTCAAAATTGATTTAAATTTGAATTCTTTGTACATTTTTGGTTAAATCAAACTAGGATTGAATGTCTACCTTCAGAAACATAAAGAAAAATGTATTCATTGGCAA
>NW_018401029.1:1922-2243 GCF_002168275.2 Theobroma umbraticum | reverse complement strand
TTTATAGTCACCCATACCTTCAAAAGCCTTATTAATCGATTTCAATGGTTTTGTAAAACCATAATTGATTTTAAGTTGAATATTTTTATATTTTTAGTTAAATAGACAATAATTGAATGTCTACCTTGAGAAACACAAATAAAAAGCCCTTCATTGGCAAGAGAAGTCCAATTATAGTCAACAATTCCTTAAGAATCCCTATTACTCACTTTAAATAGTTTGATAATCTTAAAATTAATTTAAATTTGAATTCTTTGTATATTTTTAGTTAAAACAAACTAGGATTGAATGTCTACCTTTAGAAACATGAAGAAAAAAGTA
>NW_018401029.1:1314-1902 GCF_002168275.2 Theobroma umbraticum | reverse complement strand
ATTTATAGTCACCTATAGATTCAAAAGCCTTATTACTCGTTTTAAATGGTTTTGGAATACCATAATTGATTTTAAGTTGAATTGTTTTTATATTTTTAGTTAAACAGAAAATAATTGAATGTCTATCTCGAGAAACATAAAAAAAAAAGTCATTCTTTGGCAAGAGAAGTCCATTTATAGTCATCCATTCCTTCAAAATCCTTATTACTCACTTTAAATGATTTTATAATCTCAAAATTGATTTAAGTTTGAATTCTTTGCACATTTTTGGTTAAAACAGACTAGGATTGAATGTCTACCTTCAGAAACATGAAGAAAAAAGTATTCATTGGCAAGAAAAGTCCATTTATAGTCGTCCATACCTTCAAAAGCCTTATTACTCGATTTCAACGGTTTTGTAATGCCATAATTGATTTTAAATTGAATTTCTTTGATATTTTTAGTTAAACAGACAATAATTGAATGTCTACCTCAAGAAACGGAACTAAAAAAACATTCATTGGCAAGAGAAGTCTAATTATAGTCAGCCATTCTTTCAAAAGCCTTGTTACTCACTTGAAATAGTTTTATAATCTAAAAATTTATTCA
>NW_018401029.1:1019-1179 GCF_002168275.2 Theobroma umbraticum | reverse complement strand
ATTGAATGTCTACCTTCAGAAACATGAAGAAAAAAGTATTCATTGGGAAGAAAAAAGTATTCATTGGTAACAAAACTCCATTTATAGTCACCTATAGATTCAAAAGCCTTATTACTCGTTTTTAATGGTTTTGTAATACCATAATTGATTTTAAGTTGAA
>NW_018401029.1:909-1009 GCF_002168275.2 Theobroma umbraticum | reverse complement strand
ATTTTTGGTTAAACAGACAATAATTGAATGTCTATCTCAAAAAACATTAAGAAAAAGCCATTCTTTGGCAAGAGAAGTCCATTTATAGTCACCCATTCCT
>NW_018401029.1:384-513 GCF_002168275.2 Theobroma umbraticum | reverse complement strand
CATTCATTGGCAAGAAAAGTCCATTTATATTCAACTATTCCTTCAAAAGTCTTATTACTCACTTTAAATGGTTTGATAATCTCAAAATTGATTTAAGTTTGAATTCTTTATACATTTTTAGTTAAAACA
>NW_018401029.1:0-156 GCF_002168275.2 Theobroma umbraticum | reverse complement strand
TTTTTTATATTTTTGGTTAAATAGACTATAATTGAATGTCTACCTTGAGAAGCATGAAGAAAACAGCATTCATTGGCAAGAAAAGTCCATTTATATTCAACTATTTCTTCAAAAGCCTTATTACTCACTTTAAATGGTTTTATAATCTGAAAATTG
>NW_018401028.1:1495-1642 GCF_002168275.2 Theobroma umbraticum | reverse complement strand
TTTAATGGTTTTATAATTTCATAATTGATTTTAAGTTGAAGTTTTTTGCATTTTTTGTAAAAACAAACTATAATTGAACAGTTGCCCTGGGAAACGTGTAGAAAAAGTCTGTTCATTGAGAATAAAAGTCCATTTATAGTCACCCAT
>NW_018401028.1:1279-1485 GCF_002168275.2 Theobroma umbraticum | reverse complement strand
GCCTTATTACTCGGTTTAAATTATTTTATAATCTCACAATTGATTTTAAGTTGAATTTTTTTATGTTTTTCGTTAAAACAAACTATAATTAAATGCTTGCTTTGAGAAACGTGAAAAAAATCTATTCATTCAGAAAAAAAGTCCATTTATAATCACTCATTCCTTCAAAAGGCTTATTACTCGGTTTAAATAGTTTTATAATCTCA
>NW_018401028.1:830-999 GCF_002168275.2 Theobroma umbraticum | reverse complement strand
TTGATTTTAAGTTGAATTTTTTGTACATTTTTTGTTAAAACAGACTATAATTGATTGTCTACCTTGGAAAACATGAAAAAAAAAGCCATTCATTGAGAAGAAAAGTTCATTTATAGTCACTTATTCTTTCAAAAAGTTTTATTACTCGCTTTTAATAGTTTTATAATCT
>NW_018401028.1:721-820 GCF_002168275.2 Theobroma umbraticum | reverse complement strand
TTTAAGTTGAATTTGTTTACATTTTTTGTTCAAATAGACTATAATTGAATGTCTACCTAGGGAAACGTACAAAAAGAGCCATTCATTAAGAAGAAAAGT
>NW_018401028.1:167-356 GCF_002168275.2 Theobroma umbraticum | reverse complement strand
TTTAAGTTGAATTATTTTATATTTTTTATTAAAACAGACTATAAGTGATTGTCTGCCTCAAGAAATGTGTAAGAAAGCCCATTCATTAAGAAGAAAAGTCCATTTAAAGTCACTCATTCCTTCAAAAACCTTATCACCCGCTTTAAATGGTTTTATAATGTCATAATTGATTTTAAGTTGAATTTTTTT
>NW_018401028.1:0-157 GCF_002168275.2 Theobroma umbraticum | reverse complement strand
TAAAACAGACTATAATTGAAAGCCTGCCTTAGGAAAGGTGTAGAAAAGCCATTGATTGAGAAGAAAAGTCTATTTATAGTCACCCATTCCTTTGAAAAGTTTGTTACTCGCTTTAAATAGTTTTACAATCTCATAATTGATTTTAAGTTGAATTTTT
>NW_018401027.1:1720-1815 GCF_002168275.2 Theobroma umbraticum | reverse complement strand
GCTGAATTTTTTCATATTTTTAGTTAAAACAGACTATAATTGAATGTTGCCTCAAGAAATATAAGAAAAGGCCATTCATTGAGAAGAAAAGTCCA
>NW_018401027.1:1566-1710 GCF_002168275.2 Theobroma umbraticum | reverse complement strand
AAAACAGACTATAATTGAATGTTCACCTTGAGAAACGTGCAGAAAAAGTCATTCAATATGAAGAAAGGTCTATTTATAATCACCCATTCATTCAAAAGCCTTACTACTCTCTTTAAATTGCTTTATAATCTCATAATTAATTTT
>NW_018401027.1:1332-1444 GCF_002168275.2 Theobroma umbraticum | reverse complement strand
AAGCCTTATTACTCGCTTTAAATGGTTTTATAATCTAATAACTGATTTTAAGTTCAATTGTTTTATATTTTTAGTTAAAATAGACTACAATTAAATATTTAGCTCAAGAAAC
>NW_018401027.1:1085-1214 GCF_002168275.2 Theobroma umbraticum | reverse complement strand
TGAACATCTACCTTGAGGAAAGTGAAGAAAAAGGCATTCATTTGCAAGAAAAGTTAATTTATAGTCTCTTACTCTTTCAAAAGCCTTATTATGTGCTTTAAATTGTTTTATAATCTCATAATTGATTTT
>NW_018401027.1:618-765 GCF_002168275.2 Theobroma umbraticum | reverse complement strand
CTCGCTTTAAATGATTTTATAATCTCATAATTGATTTTAAGTTGAATGGTTTTACATTTTTCATTATTAGTTAAAATAGATTATAATTTAATATTTAGCTCTAGAAACGTGAAGAAAAAGACATTCATTGGTAGAAAAAGTCCATTT
>NW_018401027.1:176-273 GCF_002168275.2 Theobroma umbraticum | reverse complement strand
AGACTATAATTGAATGCCCGCCTTGAGAAACATGTAGAAAAAGTAATTCATTGAAAAGAAAAGTTCATTTATAATCACCCATTCCTTCAAAAGCTTT
>NW_018401027.1:101-166 GCF_002168275.2 Theobroma umbraticum | reverse complement strand
TTAAATTGTTTTATAATCTCATAATTGATTTAAAATTGAATTGTTTTACATTTTTGGTTAGAATA
>NW_018401027.1:0-91 GCF_002168275.2 Theobroma umbraticum | reverse complement strand
GAATGTTTATCTCAAGAAACATGAAGAAAATGGCAGTCATTGGTAAAAAAAGGCTATTTATTGTTACCCATTCCTTCAAAAGCCTTATTAC
>NW_018401026.1:1314-1507 GCF_002168275.2 Theobroma umbraticum | reverse complement strand
GCTAGGCCACAAGTGATATACATGGTTGCAACTACCTGATTTCTTCAATGTCGGCCAACATCGTTGAGACTGCCATGGCTGTAAGGATCCAGGGAGCGAAACTCCTAGATGTTATTACATGGAAGTGGGTTCACAAGTTCTTTCTTTCTATTACATACTGTAGAGTGATATCTCTTTGGGTTTTCAATACGTG
>NW_018401026.1:1151-1304 GCF_002168275.2 Theobroma umbraticum | reverse complement strand
TGGTGAGAACTATAAGACTTTTCGCAGCTCCTTTATTTTTACTATAATGTTGGATTTAACTTCTCGTGTATAAGGTGATTTGTGACATTGTGCATAAGATTTGATAACTCTTGATTTTATGGGAGCATGCATGTTTATGACGGACTGGTTTGA
>NW_018401026.1:694-831 GCF_002168275.2 Theobroma umbraticum | reverse complement strand
TTATATTTTTAATATCCAAAACTTCTGCCTTGTCTTGTTTCCCATCTACACCCTTCTCATAGAGTTGATGATCATTGAGTCTATGAGACTCACCCGTTTATTTCTTTTTGTAGATAAGTAATCGGTTCAAGTGCATC
>NW_018401026.1:433-548 GCF_002168275.2 Theobroma umbraticum | reverse complement strand
GCTCCATTGCGTAGAGGTCGTGTTATGTCAAATAGTCAGACTTATAAAGATTAACAGTCTATTAGGATTGTATTAGCTTAAACTTGAGGCTGTGTAATGAAAACCACTTGTGATG
>NW_018401026.1:326-423 GCF_002168275.2 Theobroma umbraticum | reverse complement strand
GATGTCAGTTGATTTTAAATTATCTAGAATCTCAACGAAGGCTTGTTTAAGATTTGGTAGGTTCACTCGCAAGTCTCAAACGCTGATAATGATTAGG
>NW_018401026.1:0-138 GCF_002168275.2 Theobroma umbraticum | reverse complement strand
ATCATAATTTGATTTTCCATTGAAAACGTGAGGCGAAAACCATCTATTGACAAAGAAATCCATTTATAACCACTCATGCATTTAAAAGTCTAGTTACTCACTTTATATGGTTTTATAATTTTATAAATGATTTTAGAT
>NW_018401025.1:1428-1544 GCF_002168275.2 Theobroma umbraticum | reverse complement strand
TTGTCTTTACTATCATCCTTGTTTGAGATTTACATAGCTCACCTTCACTAGGGGAAAGAAACATTATGTGGTTTTTATGTATAATTTATCAAAATTTTGCTATACTTATTTGTTAC
>NW_018401025.1:1073-1205 GCF_002168275.2 Theobroma umbraticum | reverse complement strand
GTATTTACAATCATACTTGGTAACACTCCAATGTCTCATTGTCTTCCAAGACAACAATTGCAGATATTAACATAGCAGATTTTTTTTATTTTTGCTATTGCTGTTCTTTTCTCAAGAAATTACAATCTTTCT
>NW_018401025.1:807-961 GCF_002168275.2 Theobroma umbraticum | reverse complement strand
TGTTCTTTTCTCATGTTCCTTGTGGCATCCAATTTGAAAATAACTGAAGCTTTTCCAAGAGAAAAATCTTCATTTTTATGTTTTGAGGTTTTCTTGAAGCCTTTCGATGAAGATAACAATTTATAAATTTTCATGGACATAGTGATAGATTCAT
>NW_018401025.1:393-509 GCF_002168275.2 Theobroma umbraticum | reverse complement strand
ACATGAAAGTTCATTAAACATACAACTGCTTATGTCACTATCCTTTCTTATCATTAAACATGAATTTGGCAATGCCAAAATCTCCCACATGTGCAACCATGTCTCTATCAAGTAGA
>NW_018401025.1:0-118 GCF_002168275.2 Theobroma umbraticum | reverse complement strand
GATTATGAAATTTGTTTAAGACGATAATGAAGGTAAGTATCAGTATTATTGAAGCAATTATTGATAAACCATACCTCAACACATGGATTAAGGTTGTCTTCAATAGTCGATGAGTGCT
>NW_018401024.1:940-1050 GCF_002168275.2 Theobroma umbraticum | reverse complement strand
GTAGCAGAAATCACAAATTCATTCCCATTCAAGTAGACATTAAGACAGCTATCCACAAACTCCTCAAGGTCATCTAATTCATCTTTACTCTGTGCTATTCCAGCATAGAA
>NW_018401024.1:716-910 GCF_002168275.2 Theobroma umbraticum | reverse complement strand
TAATTTCATTTCTTCAAAGTGTTCTAATAATCCTTCCTTAATTTTTGAAACTTCGTTCAAACTGTCCCAATTAATGAATTTTTTGCAAGAGATGGGTGCATTTTCAATTTTTCTAAATCTATCTTCATGAGCTTTATTTTTGAACTTTAGAGATGAAGATTTACCTTTTGTTGCAGATTTTCCTTTATCTTTCT
>NW_018401024.1:184-424 GCF_002168275.2 Theobroma umbraticum | reverse complement strand
GGGGGGACAGTTTCAGAGGAGAGAGAGTGAGAAGAGAGTGAGTTAAAGAAGAGATTTTAAATGTCAAACCCTTTTAAATGTAGAAAATTTATTTATTTCAAAAATTTAGAGTTTCCCTCAATTTTCAATTTTTTTTTGTTCAATTTTCCTCTGCCTTCTCTCTACCCATTTTTCACCTTTTATTTCTTTAAGTTTTATTATTTTACTTAGGCCTTATTGTCAGATTAAGTCTTGCCCTTT
>NW_018401024.1:0-131 GCF_002168275.2 Theobroma umbraticum | reverse complement strand
TGTATACTGTCTTCCCAAGGTGATGTTCAAAAAATTTTTCTCACAGCTCTTGAACACTAGTCATTCCTAGATTCCTTTTAATTTCATAGAATCTATCCTCATTTAAGGGTTTGGTAAATATATCAGCTAAT
>NW_018401023.1:3263-3394 GCF_002168275.2 Theobroma umbraticum | reverse complement strand
TTTTTTAATCTCATAATTAGTTTTAAGTAGAAATTTTTTATATTTTTATTAAAAAAGATTATAATTGAATGTCTGCCTCAAAAAATGTAAAGAAAATAATATCCATTAGTAAGAGAAGTCCATTTATAATC
>NW_018401023.1:3134-3253 GCF_002168275.2 Theobroma umbraticum | reverse complement strand
TCAAAAGCCTTATTACTCGGTTTAAATGATTTTACAAAATCATAATTGATTTTAATTTAAATGTTTTTATAATTTTATTAAAATAGATTATAATTGGATGTCTTTCTCAACAAACGTGT
>NW_018401023.1:2994-3124 GCF_002168275.2 Theobroma umbraticum | reverse complement strand
ATCCATTGATAAGAGAAGTCCATTTATAATCACCCATAACTTCAAAAGTCTTATTACTCGGTTTAAATGATTTTACAAAATCATAATTGATTTTAATTTAAATTTTTTTATATTTTTATTAAAATAGATT
>NW_018401023.1:2578-2714 GCF_002168275.2 Theobroma umbraticum | reverse complement strand
TTAATTTAAATTTTTTTATATTTTTATTAAAATAGATTATAATTGGATGTCTTTGTCAACAAACGTGTAGAAATAGATATCCATTGATAAGTAAAGTCCATTTATAGTCACCCATGCCTTCAAAAGCCTTATTACT
>NW_018401023.1:2435-2568 GCF_002168275.2 Theobroma umbraticum | reverse complement strand
GATTTTATAACCTCATAATTGATTTTAATTTGAATTTTTTTATAACTTTTATTAAAACAGATTATAATTGAATGCCTGTCTCAAGAAACATGAAGAAAATGATATCCATTAGCAAGAAAAGTCCATTTATAGT
>NW_018401023.1:2152-2287 GCF_002168275.2 Theobroma umbraticum | reverse complement strand
CATTTATAGTCACCTATACCTTCAAAAGCTTTATTACTCGCTTTAAATGATTTTGCAACCTCATAATTGATTTTAATTTGAGTTTTTTTATACGTTTTATTAAAACAGATTATAATTAAATGTCTACCTCAAGAA
>NW_018401023.1:1821-1956 GCF_002168275.2 Theobroma umbraticum | reverse complement strand
TAAGTTGAATTTGTTTATATTTTTTATTAAAATAGATTATAATTGAATGTCTACTTTGAGAGACATGAAGAAAAAGGTATCCATTGACAAGAAAAGTCCATTTATAGTTACCCATACCTTCAAAAGCCTTATTAC
>NW_018401023.1:1160-1327 GCF_002168275.2 Theobroma umbraticum | reverse complement strand
ATTGAATATCTACCTTGAGAAACGTGAAGAAAAAGATATCCATTGGTAAGAAAACTTTATTTAGGGTCACCCATACTTTCGAAAACCTTATTACTTGCTTTAAATGCTTTTTAATCTCATAATTAGTTTAAAGTTAAACTTTTTTTATATTTTTTTATTAAAATAGA
>NW_018401023.1:1027-1150 GCF_002168275.2 Theobroma umbraticum | reverse complement strand
ATATCTACCTTGAGAAACGTGAAAAAAAGATATCCATTGGCAAGAAAAGTCTATTTAGGGTCACCTATTCTTTTGAAAGCCTTATTACTCGCATTAAATAATTTTATAAGCTCATAATTGATT
>NW_018401023.1:776-1017 GCF_002168275.2 Theobroma umbraticum | reverse complement strand
TTTTTTTATATTTTTTATTAAAATAAATTATAATTAAATGTCTACTTTAAGAAAAGTTAAGAAAAAGATATCCATTGGCCAGAAAAATCAATTTATAGTTGTCCATATCTTCGAAAGCCTTATTACTTGTATTAAAAGGTTTTAAAACCTCATAATTGATTTTAATTTAAATTTTTTTATATTTTTTTTAATACAGATTATAATTGAATATCTACCTTGAGAAACGTGAAGAAAAAGATAT
>NW_018401023.1:410-523 GCF_002168275.2 Theobroma umbraticum | reverse complement strand
TTTAATTTGAATTTTTTTATATTTTTATTAAAATATATTATAATCGAATGTCTACCTCGAGAAACGTTAAGAAAAAGATATCAATGGGTAAAACAAGTCCATTTGTAGTCACC
>NW_018401023.1:298-400 GCF_002168275.2 Theobroma umbraticum | reverse complement strand
AAAGCCTTATTACTCGCTTTAAATAGTTTTTAATCTCATAATTGGTTCTAAGTTGAACTTTTTTACATTTTTATTAAAACAGATTATAATTGAATGTCTGCC
>NW_018401023.1:185-287 GCF_002168275.2 Theobroma umbraticum | reverse complement strand
AAAGAAAATGACATCCATTGGCAAGAGAGGTCTATTTATAATCACCCATAACTTTAAAAGCCTTATTACTCAATTTAAATGATTTTATAACCTCATAATTGA
>NW_018401023.1:101-175 GCF_002168275.2 Theobroma umbraticum | reverse complement strand
ATTTTTTTTATATTTTTATTAAAATAGATTGTTATTGAATGTCTGACTCAAGAAACATGAAGAAATAGATATCC
>NW_018401023.1:0-91 GCF_002168275.2 Theobroma umbraticum | reverse complement strand
AAAGTCCATTTATAGTCACCCATGCCTTTGAAAGCCCTATTACTCGCTTTAAATGCTTTTTTAATCTCATAATTAGTTTTAAGTTGAACTT
>NW_018401022.1:1188-1292 GCF_002168275.2 Theobroma umbraticum | reverse complement strand
GGACTTTTCTTGTCAATGAATGCTTGTTTCTTCATGTTTCTCGAGGTAAACATTGAATTATAGCATGTTTTAATGAAAAATGTAAAAAAATTCAACTTAAAATC
>NW_018401022.1:1043-1178 GCF_002168275.2 Theobroma umbraticum | reverse complement strand
TTATAAAACTATTTAACGCGAGTAATAAGCCTTTTGAAGCAATGGGTGACTATAAATGGACTTTTTTTCTCAATGAATAGCTTTTTACATGTTTCTCAAGGCAAGCATTTAATTATAGTCTGTTTTAACCAAAAA
>NW_018401022.1:468-648 GCF_002168275.2 Theobroma umbraticum | reverse complement strand
GGTGACTCTAAAAGGACTTTTCTTGTCAATGAATGCTTGTTTCTTCACGTTTCTGGAGGTAGATATTCAATTATAATATATTTTAATCAAAAATGTAAAACATTCAACCTAAAATCATATATGAGATTATAAAACCATTTAAAGCGAGTAATAAACTTTTTAAAAGAATGGGTGACTCTA
>NW_018401022.1:147-330 GCF_002168275.2 Theobroma umbraticum | reverse complement strand
CTTAAAATCAATTATGAGATTATAAAACCGTTTAAGGCGAGTAATAAGCTTTTTTAAGGAATGAGTGACTCTAAATTTACTTTTCTTGTCAATGGATGCTTGTTTCTTCACATTTCTTGAGGTAGACATTCAATTATATCATGTTTTAATCAAAAATGTAAAAAAATTCACCTTAAAATCAAT
>NW_018401022.1:0-137 GCF_002168275.2 Theobroma umbraticum | reverse complement strand
TAAAACCATTTAAAGAGAGTAATAAGTCTTTTTAAGGAATGGATGACTTTAAATGGACTTTTTTTGTTAATGAATGCTTGTTACTTCACGTTTCTCAAGGTAGACATTCAATTATAGTATGTTTTAATCAAAAATGT
>NW_018401021.1:1363-1446 GCF_002168275.2 Theobroma umbraticum | reverse complement strand
CTTTTTTATATTTATTATTAAAACAGAATATAATTGTATGTTTACCTCGAGAAATGTGAGAAAAAGATATCCATTAGTAAGAA
>NW_018401021.1:1185-1353 GCF_002168275.2 Theobroma umbraticum | reverse complement strand
ATAGTCATCCATGCCTTCAAAAGCTTTATTACTCACTTTAAATGCTTTTTTAATCTCATAATTAATTTTAAGTTAAACTTTTTTATATTTTTATTAAAACAGATCATAATTGAATGTCTGCCTCAAAAAACGTAAAGAAAATTATATCCATTGGGAAGAGAAGTCCAT
>NW_018401021.1:1054-1175 GCF_002168275.2 Theobroma umbraticum | reverse complement strand
ACATGCCTTCAAAAGCCTTATTACTTGATTTAAATGATTTTATAACCTCATAATTAATTTTAAATTTAATTTTTTTATAATTTTTATTAAAATAGATTATAATTGAATGTTTGCCTTGAGA
>NW_018401021.1:958-1044 GCF_002168275.2 Theobroma umbraticum | reverse complement strand
AAATGATATCCATTAGGAAGAAAAGTCCATTTATAGTGACCCATACCTTAAAAAGCCTTATTATTCGCTTTAAATGATTTTATAAC
>NW_018401021.1:803-948 GCF_002168275.2 Theobroma umbraticum | reverse complement strand
ATTTTAATTTTAATTTTTTTATTTTTTTATTAAAACATAATATAATTGAATGTCTGCCTAAAAAAACGTAAAGAAAATGATATCCATTGGCAAGAAAAGTCTATTTATTCTCACCCATGCCTTCGAAAGCCTTATGACTCGCTTT
>NW_018401021.1:643-793 GCF_002168275.2 Theobroma umbraticum | reverse complement strand
TTAATCTCATAATTGGTTTTAAGTTGAACTTTTTTCCATTTTTTATTAAAATAGATTATAATTGAACTTCTGCCTCAAAAAATATAAAGAAAATGATATCTATTGACAAGAGAAGTCCATTTATAGTCACCCATACCTTCGAAAGCCTTA
>NW_018401021.1:496-633 GCF_002168275.2 Theobroma umbraticum | reverse complement strand
TAAATGTTTTTATAACCTCATAATTGATTTGAAGTTAAATTTTTTTATAATTTTTATTAAAACAGATTACAATTAAATGTCTATCTCGAGAAACGTGAAGAAAAAGATATCCATTGGCAAAAAAAGTCCATTTATAG
>NW_018401021.1:346-476 GCF_002168275.2 Theobroma umbraticum | reverse complement strand
CTTATTACTCGCTTTAAATGATTTTTTAATCTCATAATTAGTTTTAAGTTAAACTTTTTTATATTTTTTATTCAATCAGATTATAATTGAATGTTTACCTTGAGAAACGTGAAGAAAAAGATATCCATTA
>NW_018401021.1:0-156 GCF_002168275.2 Theobroma umbraticum | reverse complement strand
AACCTCATAATTGATTTTAATTTGAATTTTTTTATATTTTTTATTAAAATAAATAAAAATTGAATGTCTACGTATAGAAATGTGAAGAAAAAGATATACATAGGAAAGAAAAGTCCATTTATAGTCACCCATGCCTTCGAAAGCCTTATTACTCGC
>NW_018401020.1:3347-3474 GCF_002168275.2 Theobroma umbraticum | reverse complement strand
TTATTACTCACTTTAAATGGTTTTATAATCTCATAATTGATTTGAATTTGAATTCTTTGTACATTTTTTATAAAAATAGATTATAATCGAATGTCAACCTTAGGAAACATGAAGAAAAATGCATTTA
>NW_018401020.1:3251-3337 GCF_002168275.2 Theobroma umbraticum | reverse complement strand
AAGTTCATTTATAGTCACCCATTTCTTCAAAAGCCTTGTTACTCACTTTCAATGGTTTTATAATCTAATAATTGATTTTAAGTTTA
>NW_018401020.1:3116-3241 GCF_002168275.2 Theobroma umbraticum | reverse complement strand
CATTTTTAGTTAAAACATATGATAATTGAATGTTTAGCTCAACAAACGTAAAGAAAAAGGTATTCATTGGCAAGAGAAGTCCATTTATATTCACCCATTACTTGAAAAGCCTTATTACTCACTTT
>NW_018401020.1:2789-3106 GCF_002168275.2 Theobroma umbraticum | reverse complement strand
ATAATCTCAAAATTGATTTAAATTTGAATTCTTTGTAGATTTTTCATTAACACAGATTATAATTGAATGTCAACCTTAAAAAACATGAAGAAAAATGCATTCATTAGCAAGAAAAGTCCATTTATAGTCACCCGTACCTTCAAAAAGCCTTATTACTCGCTTTAAATAATTTTATAACGCCATAACTGATTTTAAGTTGAATTTTTTAAATAATTTTATAATGCCATATCTATTACAATTGAATGTCTACCTTGAGAAACGAAAAGAAAAAGGGATTTATTGACAAGAAAAGTCCATTTATAGTCACCCATTCCTTC
>NW_018401020.1:2345-2565 GCF_002168275.2 Theobroma umbraticum | reverse complement strand
CCTTATTACTCACTTTAAAGGGTTTTATAATCTCATAATTAATTTTAAGTTGAACTTTTTGAAGTTTTTGGTTAAAACAGATTATAATTCAATGTCTACCTTAAGAAACATAAAGTAAAAAGCATTCATTAGCAAGAAAAGTCCATTTATAGTCGCCATTCCTTCAAAAGTCTTATTGCTGACTTTAAATTGTTTTATAATATCAAAATTGATTTAAATT
>NW_018401020.1:2084-2335 GCF_002168275.2 Theobroma umbraticum | reverse complement strand
GTACATTTTTTTGTTAAAACATATTATAATTGAATGTCTACCGTAAGAAGCATGAAGAAAACAGCATTTATTAGCAAGAAAACTCCATTTAAAGTTACCTATTCCTTTAAAAGGCTTATTACTCACTTTAAATGATTTTTATAACTTCATAATTGATTTTAGGTTGTATATTTTGACATTTTTGGTTTGACCAGATTATAATTGAACGTCTACCTTGGGAAATGTGAAGAAAAAGGTATTCATTGGCAAGA
>NW_018401020.1:1991-2074 GCF_002168275.2 Theobroma umbraticum | reverse complement strand
TATAGTCACCCATTCTTTCAAAAACCTTATTACTCGCTTTAAAGGATTTTATAATCTCAAAATTGATTTAGATTTGAATTCTT
>NW_018401020.1:1845-1981 GCF_002168275.2 Theobroma umbraticum | reverse complement strand
TTATTAAAACATATTATAATTGAATGTCAACCTCAAGAAACACGAAGAAAAAGGCATTTATTGGTAAGAAAACTCCATTTATAGCCACTTATTCTTTCAAAAGCCTTATTACTCACTTTAAATGGTTTTATAATCT
>NW_018401020.1:0-1835 GCF_002168275.2 Theobroma umbraticum | reverse complement strand
TTTAAGTTCAAATGTTTTTACATTTTTAGTTAAAACATATTATAATTGAATGTCTAGCTTGATAAACGTGAAGAAAAAAGCATTCATTGATAAAAAAAATCCATTTATATTCACCCATTCCTTTAAAAGCCTTATTATTCACTTTAAATAGTTTTATATTCTCAAAATAGATTTAAATTTGAATTCTTTGCACATTTTTGGTTAAAATAGAGTATAATTGAATGTCAACCTTAAGAAACATGAAGAAAAATGCATTCATTGGCAAGAAAAGTCTATTTATAGTCACCCATATATTCAAAAAGCCTTATTGCTCACTTTAAATAGTTTTATAATGCCATAATTGATTTTAAGTTGAATTTTTTTACACTTTTCATTAAAATCGACTATAATTGAATGTTTATCTCAAGAAACGAAAAGAAAAAGGCATTCCTTGACAAGAAAAGTCCATTTATAGTCACCCATTCTTTTAAAAGCCTTATTACTCGCTTTAAAAGGTTATATAATCTCAAAATTGATTTAGATTTGATTTCTTTGTATATTTTTAGTTAAAACAGATTATAATTGAATGTCAACCTCAAGAAACACGAAGAAAAAAGCATTTATTGGCAAGAAAACGATATTTATAGTCACCCATTCTTTCAAAAGCCTTATTACTTACTTTAATTGGTTTTATAATCTCATAATTTGTTTTAAGTTCAAATTTTTTTACATTTTTGGTTAAAACAAAATATAATTGAATGTCTAGCTTGATAAACGTGAAGAAAAAAGTATTAATTGACAAGAAAAATCCATTTATATTCACCCATTCCTTTAAAAGCCTTATTATTCACTTTAAATGGTTTTATATTCTCAAAATTGACTTAAATTTGAATTCTTTGTACTTTTTTGGTTGAAACAGATTATAATTGAATGTCAATCTCAAGAAATATGAAGAAAAATGCATTCATTGGTAAGAAAAGTCCAATTATAGTCACCCATACCTGCAAAAAGTCTTATTACTCGCTTTTAATAGTTTTATAATGCCATAATTAATTTTTAGTTGAATTGTTTTACACTTTTAGTTAAAACCGACTATAATTGAATGTCTACCTCAAGAAACGAAAAGAAAAAAGCATTCATTGGCAAGAAAAGTTAGTTTATAGTCACCCATTCCTTCAAAAGTATTATTACTCATTTTAAATGGTTTTATAATCTCAAAATTGATTTAGATTTGAATTCTTTGTACATTTTTGGTTAAAACAGATTATAAATGAATATCAACCTCAAGAAACATGAAGAAAAAGGCATTCATTGGCAAGAAAAGTCCATTCATAGTCACTCATTCCTTCAAAAGCCTTATTACTCGCTTTAAAAGGTTTTATAATCTCAAAATTATTTGAGATTTGAATTCTTTATATATTTTTGGTTAAAACAGGTTATAATTAAATGTCAACCTTAAGAAACATGAAGAAAAAGGCATTTATTGGTAAGAAAACTCCATTTATAGTCACCTATTCTTTCAAAAGCCTTATTACTCACTTTAAATGGTTTCATAATCTCATAATTGATTTTAAGTTCAAATTGTTTTACATTTTTGGTTAAAACATATTATAATTGAATGTTTAGCTCAACAAACGTGAAGGAAAAGGCATTCATTGGCAAGAAAAGTCTATTTATATTCACCCATTCCTTTAAAAGCCTTATTATTCATTTTAAATTGTTTTATAATCTCAAAATTTATTTAAATTTGAATTCTTTGTACATTTGTTGTTAAAACAAATTATAATTGAATGTCAACCTCAAGAAACATGAAAAAAAATGCATTCATTGGCAAGAAAAGTCCATTTATAGTCACC
>NW_018401019.1:0-1512 GCF_002168275.2 Theobroma umbraticum | reverse complement strand
AAATCTACAATGAGCAAGGACATGTAGACAAAGTTTGTAAAAACAAGTCTACTACTACTAAGAAGGCCACTTCAGTTCCTGAGAAAGTCAAGATGGCAGAAGAGACACTTTATATGACATTGTGCAACACCAAATTTGAAATCGACAATAGTGATTGGATTTTGGACAATGATTGTTCAAACCATGTAACTCCAATAGATGTTGTGTTTGTTGATTTAAACAATAACTATTTATCAAGGGTGAAGATAAGGAATGGAATATCTCTCAATGATGTTGGAAAAGGTACTATCAATATACATACTTCTTTTGGAACTAGGTATATATCTAATGTTCTCTTGGTACCCTCAATTACTCAAAAATTTGTTTAGTGTAGACAATTAGTTGAGAATGATTATGCATTATTGTTTAAAGACAATGCTTGCAAGATATTCGACTCCTCTGGTACTTACTTTATAACTATCCCTATGAAAAATAAGTGTTTTTCAGTGAGCTCAGAACAATTATGCCTTCAAGTTCTTATTAGTGACTCAAATAAGACAAACTTGTGGCATAAGCATCTTGGTCACTGCAACTGCTGCTCACTCTAGCAAGTAAGTATGTTTAGCTTAATTGAAAACTTGATAACTTTATCAGATAAAACTTCAGTTCGTGGTGCAGTCAACTTGGCAAGATGTCTAGGAAACCATATCCTTATGTTAGCTTTACTAGAGATAAAGACAACCTTGGTCTTATTCATTTCGATGTAGGGGATCCTATGAGTGTTAAATCTTTAAATGGCAGCAAGTTTTATTTACTCTTCATTGACGACTTGTCCAGAATGTGCTAGATATATTTTATGAAAGTTAAATATGAAGTGTTTAATCTGTTCAAGTCTTTCAAAGCAAAGATTAAACTGGAAATAGGTTACAAGATCAAACCTTTAAGGATTGCCAATGGAAGAAAGTGCACCTCTAAGGAGTGTTATCGATATCTTAGTGAAAAAGGCATAATGCATCAACTGGCAGCACCTTATTCCCCTTAGCAGAACGGTGTCAGCGAGAAGAAGAATAAGATTATTCTTGAGATGTCTAGATGCCCGTTATTTGAGAAAAATTTACTTAAGAAATTTGGGATAGAGGTTGCAAATGCCTTAGTTTATCTCCTCAACATACTTCCAACTCAAGCCATTAAAGACAAGACACCTTATGAGGTTTAGCATGGATGCAAACCATCAATTAAGCATCTCAAAGTATTTGGTTCAGTGTGCTACCACCATGTACCACAGGGCCAACATGACAAGCTTGATTACAAAGCTTAAAAAGGTATCTTTATTGGCTACAACACTCATTCAAAGGCTTATAGAATCTATCTTACAAAGTTTGATAAGATTACTATAAGTAGAAATGTAATGTTTGATGAAGAAGTAAGTTGGGGTTGGGAGGCACAACAGCCTAATGATACTTATGGTCCATTATATGATGTTGTAACTGATGAATCACCCACATATGAGCCTAAGATAGATGGTGTAGATGA
>NW_018401018.1:20924-21043 GCF_002168275.2 Theobroma umbraticum | reverse complement strand
ATTCTTTGTATATTTCTAGTTAAAAAAGATTATAATTGAATGTCAATCTCAAGAAACATGAAGAGAAAGGCATACATTGGCAAGAAAAATCCGTTTATAGTCACTCATTCCTTCAAAAG
>NW_018401018.1:20384-20600 GCF_002168275.2 Theobroma umbraticum | reverse complement strand
AATTGAATGTTAACCTCAAGAAACATGAAGAAAAAGGTTCATTGGTAAGAAAAGCCCATTTACAATCACCCATTGCTCCAAAAGCTTTATTACTCACTTTAAATGGTTTAGTAATCTCAAAATTGATTGAAAATTCAATTCTTTACACATTTTTAATTAAAGAAGATTATAATTCAATGTCAACCTCAAGAAATGTGAAGGTAAAGGCATTCATTG
>NW_018401018.1:20114-20228 GCF_002168275.2 Theobroma umbraticum | reverse complement strand
CTACCTTGATAAACTTAATGAAAAAGGCATTCATTGGCAAGAAAAGTTCATTTACAGTACCCCATTCCGTCAAAAGCCTTATTACTCACTTTAAATGGTTTTATAATCTCAAAA
>NW_018401018.1:19945-20089 GCF_002168275.2 Theobroma umbraticum | reverse complement strand
CATCTTTCTATAAAACAGATTATAATTGAATGTCAACCTCTAGAAACATGAAGAGAACGGTTCATTCATAAGAAAATTTCATTTACAGTCACTCATTCCTTCAAAAGTCGTCATACTCACTTTAAATAGTTTTGTAATCCCAAA
>NW_018401018.1:19513-19630 GCF_002168275.2 Theobroma umbraticum | reverse complement strand
AATGGTTTTGTAATCTCAAAATTGATTGAAATTTGAATTCTTTGTATATTTTTATTTAAAAATGATTATAATTGAATGTCAACGTCAAGAAACATGAAGGAAAAGGCATTCATTGGC
>NW_018401018.1:18610-18756 GCF_002168275.2 Theobroma umbraticum | reverse complement strand
TTTTACATTTTTAGTTAAAATAGACTAGAATTGATGTTTACCTCGAGAAACGTAATGAAAAAGGCATTCGTTGGCAAGAAAAGCCCATTTATAGTCACCCATTCCTTCAAAAGCATTTTTCCTCACTTTAAATGATTTTATAATCT
>NW_018401018.1:18024-18214 GCF_002168275.2 Theobroma umbraticum | reverse complement strand
GAAATTTGAATTCTTTGTACATTTTTGGTTAAAAAAGATTATAATTGAATGTCAGCGTCATGAAAGATGAAGGCAAAGTCATTTATTGGCAAGAGAAGTCCATTAATAATCACCCATTCCTTCAAAAGCCTTATTTCACACTTTAAATGGTTTTATAATCTTAAAATTGATTTAAATTTGAATTCTTTGT
>NW_018401018.1:17439-17627 GCF_002168275.2 Theobroma umbraticum | reverse complement strand
TCTCAAAATTGATTTAAATTTGAATTCTTTGTACATTTTTCTATAAAACTAATTATAATTGAATGTCAACCTCCAGAAACATTGAAAAAAAGGTTCATAGGTAAGAAAATTCCATTTATAGTCACCCATTCCTTAAAAAGCCTTCATACTCACTTTAAATGGTTTTGTAATCTCAAAATTGATTGAAA
>NW_018401018.1:17269-17429 GCF_002168275.2 Theobroma umbraticum | reverse complement strand
TTGTACATTTTTAGTTAAAAAAGAATATAATTGAATGTCAACATCAAGAAACATGAAGGAAAAGGCATTCATCGTCAAGAAAAGTCCATTAATAGTCACCCATTCTTTCAAAATACTTATTACACACTTTAAATGGTTTTATAGTCTCAAAATTGATTTA
>NW_018401018.1:17090-17238 GCF_002168275.2 Theobroma umbraticum | reverse complement strand
ACAGATTATAACTGAATGTCAACCTCCAGAAATATGAAAAAAAAGGTTCATTGAGAAGAAAAGTCCATATATAGTGACCCATTCCTCCAAAAGACTTATTACTCACTTTAAATGGTTTTGTAATCTCAAAATTGATTGCAATTTGAAT
>NW_018401018.1:15443-16372 GCF_002168275.2 Theobroma umbraticum | reverse complement strand
CATGAAGAAAAAGGTTCATTGGTAAGAAACTTCCATTTATAGTCACCCATTCCTTCAAAAACCTTTATACTCACTTTAAATGGTTTTGTAATCTCAAAATTGATTGAAATTTGAATTCTTTGAACATTTTTAGTCATAAAAGATTCTAATTGAATGTCAACATCAAGAAACATGAAGGAAAAGGCATTTATTGGCAAGAAAAGTTCATTAATAGTCACCCATTCCTTCAATATACTTATTACACACTTTAATAGTTTTACAGTCTCAAAATAGATTTAAATTTGAATTCTTTGTACATTTTTCTTTAAAACAGATTATAACTTAATTTGAACCTCCAGAAATATGAAAAAAAAGGTTCATTGATAAGAAAAGTCCATATATAGTCACCCATTCCTCCAAAAGCCTTATTACTCACTTTAAATGGTTTTGTAATCTCAAAATTGATTGCAATTTGAATTCTTTGTACATTGTTCTTCAAAAACGATTATAATTAATGACAACCTCCAGAAACGTGAAGGTAAAGGCTTTCATTAGCAAGAAAAGTCTATTAATAGTCACCCATTCCTTCAAAAAGCCTTATTACTTGCTTTACATGGTTTTATAATGCCATAATTGATTTTAAGTTGAACTTTTTTATATTTTTAGTTTAAAAGACTAGAATTGATGTCTACCTTGATAAACGTAATGAAAAAGGTATTCATTTGCAAGAAAAGTCCATTTATAGTAACCCATTCCTTCAAAAGCCTTATTACTCACTTTAAATGGTTTTATAATCTCAAAATTGATTTAAATTTGAATTCTTTGTACATCTTTCTATAAAACAGATTATAATTAAATGTCAACCTCCAAAAACATGAAGAAAAAGGTTCATTGGTATGAAAATTCCATTTATAGTCACCCATTCCTTCAAAAGCCTTCATACTCACTTT
>NW_018401018.1:15261-15433 GCF_002168275.2 Theobroma umbraticum | reverse complement strand
ATAATCTCAAAATTGATTGAAATTTGAATTCTTTGTACATTCTTAGTTAAAAAAGATTATAATTGAATGTCAACGTCAAGAAATATGAAGGAAAAGACATTCATTGGCAAGAAAAGTACATTAATAGTCACCCATTCCTTCAAAATACTTATTACACACTTTAAATGGTTTT
>NW_018401018.1:14842-15063 GCF_002168275.2 Theobroma umbraticum | reverse complement strand
GTTCATTGGTAAGAAAAGTCTATTTATAGTCACCCATTCCTCCAAAAGACTTATAACTGACTTTAAATAATTTTGTAATATCAAAATTGATTTCAATTTGAATTTTTTCTACATTGGTCATCAGAAAAGATTATAATTCAATGTCAACCTCCAGAAATGTGAAGGTAAAAGCATTCATTGGCATGAAAAGTCCATTAATAGTCACCCATTCCTTCAAAAAG
>NW_018401018.1:14512-14649 GCF_002168275.2 Theobroma umbraticum | reverse complement strand
TTTTACATTTTTAGTTAAAACAGACAAGAATTGATGTCTACCTCGAGAAACGTAATGAAAAAGGCATTCATTGGTAAGAAAAGTCCATTTATAGTCACCGATTCCTTCAAAAGTATTTTTACTCACTTTAAATGATT
>NW_018401018.1:14385-14502 GCF_002168275.2 Theobroma umbraticum | reverse complement strand
AAAACTGATTTAAATTTGAATTCTTTGTACATTTTTTACTGAAATAGATTATAATTGAATGAAAGCCTCAAGAAACATGAAGAAAAAGGTTGATTGGTAAGAAAATTCCATTTATAG
>NW_018401018.1:14095-14255 GCF_002168275.2 Theobroma umbraticum | reverse complement strand
AAAGCCTTATTACTTGCTTTACATGGTTTTATAATGCCATAATTGATTTTAAGTAGAACATTTTCACATTTTTGGTTAAAACAGACTAGAATTGATGTCAACCCCAAGAAACATAATGAAAAAGGCATTTATTGGCAAGAAAAGTCCATTTATAGTCACC
>NW_018401018.1:13662-13843 GCF_002168275.2 Theobroma umbraticum | reverse complement strand
TGATTTTTAGTTAAAGTTTTTTACATTTTTGGTTAAAACAGATTATAATTGAATGTCAATATTGAGAAACGTAAAGAAAAAGGTATTTGGGGGCAAGAAAAGTCCATTTATAGTCACCTATTCCTTAAAAAGCCTTAATACTCACTTTAAATGGTTTTGTAATCTCAAAATTGATTGAAAT
>NW_018401018.1:13409-13562 GCF_002168275.2 Theobroma umbraticum | reverse complement strand
TTAAAACAGATTATAATGGAATGTCAACCTCAAGAAACATGAAGAAAAAGGTTCGTTGGTAAGAAAAGTCTATTTACAGTCACCCATTCCTCTGAAAGCCCTATTACTCACTTTAAATGGTTTTGTAATCTCAAAATTGATTGAAATTTGAAT
>NW_018401018.1:12984-13097 GCF_002168275.2 Theobroma umbraticum | reverse complement strand
CTTTCAAAAAGCCTTATTACTTGCTTTACATGGTTTTATAATGCCACAATTATAATTATATTCCTTGTACATTTTTTAATAAAACAGATTATAATTGAATGGCAGCATCAAGA
>NW_018401018.1:12462-12572 GCF_002168275.2 Theobroma umbraticum | reverse complement strand
AATGTCAACATCTAGAAACATGAAGGAAAAGTCATTTTTTGGCAAGAAAAGTCCTATAATAGTCACCCATTCCTTCAAAAGCCTTATTGCACATTTTAAATGATTTTATA
>NW_018401018.1:11974-12214 GCF_002168275.2 Theobroma umbraticum | reverse complement strand
GTCTACCTTGATAAACGTAATGAAAAAGGCATTCATTTGCAAGAAAAGTCCATTAATAGTAACCCATTCCTTCAAAATACTTATTACACACTTTAAATGATTTTATAGTCTCAAAATTGATTTAAATTTTAATTCTTTGTACATTTTTCTTTAATACAGTTTATAACTGAATGTCAACGTTCAGAAATATGAAAAAAAAAGTTCATTGATAAGAAAAGTCTATCTATAATTACCCATTCC
>NW_018401018.1:11754-11874 GCF_002168275.2 Theobroma umbraticum | reverse complement strand
TTGATTAAAACAGACTATAATTGAATGTCAATCTCGAGAAATGTAAAGAAAAAGGTATATGTTGGGAAGAAAAGTCCATTTATAGTCACCCATTCCTTCAAAAGCCTTAATACTCACTTT
>NW_018401018.1:11328-11473 GCF_002168275.2 Theobroma umbraticum | reverse complement strand
TTGTACATTTTTAGTTAAAAAAGATTATAATTGAATGTCAACATCAAGAAACATTAAGGAAAAGGGATTGATTGGCAAGAAAAGTCCATTAATAGTCACCCATTCCTTTAAAAGCCTTATTACTCAATTTAAATGGTTTTATAAT
>NW_018401018.1:10989-11146 GCF_002168275.2 Theobroma umbraticum | reverse complement strand
TATAATGCCATAATTGATTTTTAGTTGAAGTTTTTTACATTTTTGGTTAAAATACACTATAATTAAATGTCAATCTCGAAAAACATAAAGATAAAGGCATTTTTTGACAAGAAAAGTTCATTTATAGTCACCCAATCCTTCAAAAGCATTTTTACTC
>NW_018401018.1:10588-10730 GCF_002168275.2 Theobroma umbraticum | reverse complement strand
AATGCCATAATTGATTTTCAGTTGAAGTTTTTTACATTTTTAGTTAAAACAGACTATAATTGAATTTCAATCTTGAGAAACATAAAGACAAAGGTATATGTTGGCAAGAAAAGTCCATTTATAGTCACCCATTCCTTCAAAA
>NW_018401018.1:10445-10578 GCF_002168275.2 Theobroma umbraticum | reverse complement strand
TCACTTTAAATGGTTTTGTAATCTCAAAATTGATTGAAATTTGAATTCTTTCCATATTTTTGGTTAAAAAAGATTATAATTGAATGTCAATGTCAAGAAACATTAAGGAAAAGTGATTCAGTAGCAAGAAAAG
>NW_018401018.1:10327-10435 GCF_002168275.2 Theobroma umbraticum | reverse complement strand
GTCACCCATTCCTTTAAAAGCCTTATTACTCACTTTAAATGGTTTTATATTCCTAAATTGATTTAAATTTGAATTCTTTGTACATTTTTAGTTAAAACAGATTATAAT
>NW_018401018.1:10016-10213 GCF_002168275.2 Theobroma umbraticum | reverse complement strand
AGCCTCATTACTCGCTTTAAATGGTTTTATAATGCCATAATTGATTTTTTGTTGTAGTTTTTTACATTTTTAGTTCAAACAGACTATAATTGAATGTCAATCTCGACAAACGTAAAGAAAAAAACATTTGTTGGTAAAAAAAATCCATTTATAGTCACCTATTCCTTCAAAAGCCTTAATACTCACTTTAAATGGTT
>NW_018401018.1:9523-9842 GCF_002168275.2 Theobroma umbraticum | reverse complement strand
ACTCACTTTAAATGGTTTTACAGTCTCAAAATTGATTTAAATTTGAATTCTTTGTACATTTTTTTTAAAACAGATTATAACTGAATGACAACCTCCAGAAATTTGAAAACAAAGGTTCATTGGTGAGAAAAGTCCATATATAGTCACGCATTCCTCCAAAAGTCTTATTACTCACGTTTAATGGTTTTGTAATATCAAAATTGATTGCAATTTGAATTTTTTGTACATTGTTCGTCAAAAAAGATAATAATTCAATGTCAACCTCTAGAAACGTGAAGGTAAAGGCATTCATTTGCAAGAAAAGTCTATTAATAGTCAC
>NW_018401018.1:9212-9341 GCF_002168275.2 Theobroma umbraticum | reverse complement strand
AGTCACCCATTCCTTCAAAAGCCTTTTTACTCACTTTAAATAGTTTTATAATCTAAAAATTGATTTAAATTTGAATTATTTATGCATTTTTTGTTAAAACAGATTATAATTGAATGTCAACTTCAAGAA
>NW_018401018.1:8710-8858 GCF_002168275.2 Theobroma umbraticum | reverse complement strand
ACGTCAAGAGACATGAAGAAAAAAGCATTCATTGGCAAGAAAAGTCCATTAATAGTCACCCTTTCCTTCAGAAGCCTTATTACAGACTTTACAAGGTTTTATAATCTTAAAATTGATTTAAATTTGAATTCTTTGTACATTTTTCTTT
>NW_018401018.1:8577-8692 GCF_002168275.2 Theobroma umbraticum | reverse complement strand
ATGTCAACCTCCAAAAATATAAAGAAAAGGGTTCATTGGTAAGAAAAGTCCATTTATAGTGACCCATTCGTCCAAAAGCCTTATTACTCACTTTAAATGGTTTTGTAATCTCAAA
>NW_018401018.1:8185-8314 GCF_002168275.2 Theobroma umbraticum | reverse complement strand
CCTTCAAAAGCCTTAATACTCACTTTAAATGGTTTTGTAATCTCAAAATAAATTTAAATTTGAATTGTTTGTACGTTTTTGGTTAAAAAAGATTATAATTGAATATCAACGTCAAGAAACATGAAGGAA
>NW_018401018.1:7772-7936 GCF_002168275.2 Theobroma umbraticum | reverse complement strand
TCAAAAGCCTCATTACTCGATTTAAATGGTTTTATAATGCCATAATTGATTTTTTGTTGAAGTTTTTTATATTTTTGGTTAAAACAAACTATAATTGAATGTCAATCTTGTGAAACGTAAAGAAAAAGACATTTATTGGTAAGAAAAGTCCATTTATAGTCACC
>NW_018401018.1:7436-7672 GCF_002168275.2 Theobroma umbraticum | reverse complement strand
ATGTAAAAAAGTTCAACTTAAAATCAATTATGACATTATAAAACCATGTAAAGCTAGTAATAGGGCTTTTTGGAGGAATTGGTGACTATTAATGAACTTTTCTTGCCAATGAATTCCTCTTTAATTAAGTTTATCAAGGTAGACATCAATTCTAGTATGTTTTAACCATAAATGTGAAACAGTTCAACTTAAAATCAATTATGGCATTATAAAACCAAGTAAAGCGAGTAATAAGG
>NW_018401018.1:6073-7406 GCF_002168275.2 Theobroma umbraticum | reverse complement strand
ACTTTTCTTGCCAATGAATGCCTTTACCTTCACATTTCTTGAGGTTGACATTGAGTTAAAATCTTTTTCAACCAAAAATGTACAAATAATTCAAATTTCAATATATTTTGAGATTACAAAGCTATTTAAAGTGAGCAATAAGACTTTTGGAGGAATGGGTAACTGTAAATGGACTTTTCTTACCAATGAACCTTTTTCTTCATGTTTCTTGAAGTTGACATTCAATTATAATCTGTTTTAAACAAAAATGTACAAAGAATTCAAATTTAAATCAATTTTGAGATTATAAAATTATTTAAAGCGAGTAATGAGGCTTTTGATGGAATGGGTGACTATAAACAGATTTTTCTTGCCAATGTATGCCTTTTTCTTTATGTTTCTTGAGGTTGATATTCAATTTTAATCTGTTTTAACAAAAAATGTACAAAGAATTCAAATTTAATCAATTTTAAGATTATAAAACCATTTATTGTGAGTAATAAGGCTTTTAAAGGAATCGGTGACTATTAATGGACTTTTCTTGCCAATGAATGCCTTTTTCTTCATGTTTCTTGATGTTGATATTCAATTATAATCTTTTATAACCAGAAATGTACAAAGAATTCAAATTTCAATCAATTTTCAGATTACAAAACCATTTAAAGTGAGTATTAAGCCTTTTGAAGGAATGGGAGACTATAAATGGACTTTTCTGGCCAACAAATACCTTTTTCTTTGTGTTTCTCAAGATTGACAATCAATTATAGTCTGTTTTAACTAAAAATGTAAAAAACTTCAACTAAAATCAACTATGCCATTATAAAACCATTTAAAGCGAGTAGTGAGGCTTTTGAAGGAATAGGTGACTATAAACAGATTTTTCTTGCCAATGTAGGCCATTTTCATCGTGTTTCTTAAGGTTGACATTCAATTTTAATCTACTTTAACAAAAAATGTACAAAGAACTCAACTTTAATCCATTTTTGAGATTATAAAACCGTTTAAAGTGTGTCATAAGGCTTTTGAAGGAATGGGTGACTATTAATGGACTTTTCTTGCGAATGAATGCCTTTTCCTTCATGTTTCTTGATGTTGACAGACAATTATAATCTTTTTTAACTAAAAATGTATAAAGAATTCAAATTTAAATCAATTTTGAGATTATAAAACCATTTAAAGTGAGTAAAAAGGCTTTTGAAGGAATGGGTGACTAAAAATGGACTTTTTTTACCAATGACTGCTTTTTCCTTCATGTTTCTTGACGTTGGCATTCAATTATAATCTTTTATAACCAAAAATATACAAAGAATTCAAATTTCAATCAATTTTGAGATTATAAAATCATTTAAAGTGA
>NW_018401018.1:5750-5973 GCF_002168275.2 Theobroma umbraticum | reverse complement strand
TTTGTAATCTCAAAATTGATTGAAATTTGAATTCATTGTACATTTTTGGTTAAGAAAGATTATAATTGAATTTCAACATCAAGAGACATGAAGGAAAAGGCATTCATTGGCAAGAAATGTCCATTAATAGTCACCCATTCCTTCAAAAGCCTTATTACACACTTTACATGGTTTTATAATCTTAAAATTGATTTAAATTTGAATTCTTTGTACATTTTTCTTT
>NW_018401018.1:5612-5727 GCF_002168275.2 Theobroma umbraticum | reverse complement strand
AACCTCTTGAAATATAAAGAAAAAAGTTCATTGGTAAGAAAAGTCCATTTATAGTGACCCATTCGTCCAAAAGACTTATTACTCACTTTAAATGGTTTTGTAATCTCAAAATTGA
>NW_018401018.1:3866-5166 GCF_002168275.2 Theobroma umbraticum | reverse complement strand
ACAGATTATAATTGAATGTCAACCTCAAGAAACATGAAGAAAAAGGCATACATTTGCAAGAAAAATCCGTTTATACTCACCTATTCCTTCAAAAGCCTCATTACTCGATTTAAATGATTTTATAATGCCATAATTGATTTTTTGTTGAAGTTTTTTATATTTTTTGTTAAAACAGACTATAATTGAATGTCAATCTCGAGAAACGTAGAGAATAAGACATTTTTTAGTAAGAAAAGTCCATTTATAGTCACCCATTCCTTCAAAAGCCTTAATACTCACTTTAAATGGTTTTGTAATCTCAAAATTGATTGAAATTTGAATTCTTTGTACGTTTTTGGTTAAAAAAGATTATAATTGAATGTCAACGTCAAGAAGCATGAAGGAAAAGGCATTCATTGACAAGAAAAGTCCACTAATGGTCACCCATTCATTCAAAAGACTTATTAAACACTTTAACTGGTTTTCTAATCTCAAAATTGATTGAAATTTGAATTTTTTGTAAATTGTTCGTTAAAAAATTTTATAATTTAATGTTAACCTCCAAAAACGTGAAGGTCAAGGCATTCATTTGCAAGAAAAGTCTATTAATAGTCACCCATTCCTTCGAAAAGCCTTATTACTTGCTTTACATAGTTTTAGAGTGCCATAACTGATTTTAAGTTGAACGTTTTTACATTTTTAGTTAAAGCAGACTAGAATTGATGTCTACCTCGAGAAACATAATGAAAAAGGCATTTGTTGGCAAGAAAAGTCTATTTCTAGTCACCCATTCCTTCAAAAGCATTTTTACTCACTTTAAATGATTTTATAATCTCAAAATTTTTTTAAATTTGAATTCTTTGTACATTTTTTAATAAAACAGATTATAATTGAATGGCAGCCTCAAGAAACGAGAAGAAAAAGTCATACATTGGCAAGAAAAATTTGTTTATAGTCACCCATTCCTTCAAAAGCTTCATTATTGGCTTTAAATGGTTTTATAATGCCATAATTAATTTTTAGTCGAAGTATTTTACATTTTTGACTAAAATAGACTATAATTGAATGTCAATCTCAAGAAACACAAAGAAAAAGATATTTGTTCACAAGAAAAGTCCATTTATAGTCACCCATTCCTTCAAAAGCCTTCATACTCACTTTCAATGGTTTTATAATCTCAAAATTGATTGAAATTTGAATTCTTTATACATTTTTAGTTAAAAAAGATTATAATTGAATGTTAACGTCAAGAAACATGAAGGAAAAAGCATTCATTGGTAAGAAAAGTCCATTAATAGTCACCCATTCCTTCAAAATACTT
>NW_018401018.1:3642-3809 GCF_002168275.2 Theobroma umbraticum | reverse complement strand
TTTAAATTTAAGTTCTTTGTACTTTTTTGGTTAAAACAGATTATAATTGAATGTCAACAGCCAGAAATATGAAGAAAAAGTTTCATTGGTAAGAAAAGTCCATTTATAGTCACCCATTCCTCCAAAAGCCTTATAACTGACTTTAAATTATTTTGTAATATCCAAAT
>NW_018401018.1:3421-3541 GCF_002168275.2 Theobroma umbraticum | reverse complement strand
CTTTTTTACATTTTTGGTTAAAAAAGACTAGAATTGATGTCTACCTTGATAAACCTAATGAAAAAGGCATTCATTCACAAGAAAAGTCCATTTATAGTAACCCATTCCTTCAAAAGCCTT
>NW_018401018.1:3119-3236 GCF_002168275.2 Theobroma umbraticum | reverse complement strand
CCAGAAATATGAAGAAAAAGGTTCATTGGTAAGAAAATTCCATTTATAGTCACCTATTTCTTCAAAAGCCTTCATACTCATTTTAAATGTTTTTATAATCTCAAAATTGATTGAAAT
>NW_018401018.1:2629-2808 GCF_002168275.2 Theobroma umbraticum | reverse complement strand
TATAGTCACCCATTCCTCCAAAAGCCTTATTACTAACTTTAAATGATTTTGTAATATCAAAATAGATTGTAATTTGAATTCTTTGTGCATTGTTCGTCAAAAAAGGTTATAATTCAATGTCAATATCCAGAAACGTGAAGGTAAAGGCATTCATTGGCAAGAAAAGTCCATTAATAGTC
>NW_018401018.1:2403-2529 GCF_002168275.2 Theobroma umbraticum | reverse complement strand
TTGAAATTTGAATTCTTTGTACATTTTTGGTTAAAAAATATTATAATTGAATGTAAACATCAAGAAACATGAAGGAAAAGGCATTCATTGGCAAGAAAAGTCAATTAATAGTCACCCATTCCTTCA
>NW_018401018.1:1944-2128 GCF_002168275.2 Theobroma umbraticum | reverse complement strand
TGAAGAAAAAGGTTCATTGGTAAGAAAAGTCCATTTACAGTCACCCCTTCCTCTAAAAGTCTTATTGTTCACTTTAAATAGCTTTGTAATCTCAAAATATATTGAAATTTGAATTCTTTGTACATTTTTGGTTAAAAAAGATTTAATTCAATGTCAACCTCAAGAAATGTGAAGGTAAAGGCAT
>NW_018401018.1:1793-1934 GCF_002168275.2 Theobroma umbraticum | reverse complement strand
TTTACTTGGTTTTATAATGCCATAATTGATTTTAAGTTGAAATTTTTTACATTTATAGTTAAAACAGACTAGAATTGATGTCTACCATGATAAACTTAATGAAAAAGGAATTCATTGGCAAGAAAAGTCCATTTATAGTAA
>NW_018401018.1:1472-1582 GCF_002168275.2 Theobroma umbraticum | reverse complement strand
ACATGAAGAAAAAGGTTCATTGTTAAGAAAAGTCCATTTACAGTCACCCATTCCAGCAAAAGCCTTATGACTCACTTTAAATGGTTTTGTAATCTCAAAATTAATTGAAA
>NW_018401018.1:1089-1302 GCF_002168275.2 Theobroma umbraticum | reverse complement strand
TGAAGGTAAAGGCATTCATTGGCAAGAAAAGTCCATTAATAGTCACCCATTCCTCCAAAAAGCCTTATTACTAGCTTTACATGGTTTTATAATGTCATAATTGATTTTAAGTTGAAATTTTTTACATTTTTGGTTAAAATAGACTAGAATTGATGTCTGCCCCGAGAAACGTAATGAAAAAGGCATTCGTTGGCAAGAAAAGTCCATTTATAG
>NW_018401018.1:691-885 GCF_002168275.2 Theobroma umbraticum | reverse complement strand
AATTGATTTAAATTTGAATTCTTTATACATTTTTGGTTAAAAAAGATTATAATTTAATGTCAACCTCAACAAACATGAAGAAAAAGTCTCATTGGTAAGAAAAGTCCATTTAAAGTCGTCTATTCCTCCAAAAGTCTTATTACTCACTTTAAATGATTTTCTAATCTCAAAATTGATTGAAATTTGAATTCTTT
>NW_018401018.1:383-525 GCF_002168275.2 Theobroma umbraticum | reverse complement strand
AATTTTTTGCATTTATGTTTAAAACAAACTAGAATTGATATCTACCTTGATAAACTTAATGAAAAAGGCATTCATTGGCAAGAAAAGCCCATTTATAGTAACCTATTCCTTCAAAAGCCTTATTACTCACTTTAAATGGTTT
>NW_018401018.1:0-218 GCF_002168275.2 Theobroma umbraticum | reverse complement strand
TTTTACAGTCACCCATTCCTCCAAAAGCCTTATCATTCACTTTAAATGGTTTTGTAATCTCAAAATTGATTCAAATTAGAATTCTTTGTACATTTTTAGTTAAAAAAGATTATAATTGAATGTCAAAGCCAAGAAATGTAATAGTCACCCATTCCTTCAAAATACTTATTACGCACTTTAAATGATTTTATAATCTCAAAATTGATTTAAATTTGAAT
>NW_018401017.1:1168-1288 GCF_002168275.2 Theobroma umbraticum | reverse complement strand
TAACTTTATAAATAATTTAAATTGAATTTTTTATATTTTTGGTTCAAATAGATTGTAATTTGATGTTTGCGTTTGGAAACGTAGAACAAACGCCATGCATTGATAAGAAAAATCCAATTA
>NW_018401017.1:982-1158 GCF_002168275.2 Theobroma umbraticum | reverse complement strand
TGTCTTTGAAAGCCTAATTATTTGCTTTAAATGGTTTTATAGTCGTAAGTTGAATTTTCTTCATTTCTGGTTAAAAAGGATCATAATTTGTTGTGAGCATTAGGGAACATGAAGCGAAAGCCATCCATTGAGTAGAGTAGTCTATCCATAGTTGCTCATGCCTTCATAAGCCTTGT
>NW_018401017.1:671-867 GCF_002168275.2 Theobroma umbraticum | reverse complement strand
ACAAAAAATAATTTAATATTTGCAATGGAAACATGAAGCAAATGCTATCCATTGTTAAGAAAAGTCCATTTATAGTCATTAATACCTTTAAAAGCCTTATTAATCGCTTTAAAGCATTTTGATAATCTTATAAATGATTTTTAATTGAATTTTTTTCATTTTTGGCTCAAATAGATCATAATTTTCTATTTGTATT
>NW_018401017.1:436-549 GCF_002168275.2 Theobroma umbraticum | reverse complement strand
TTTAAGTTGCATTTTTTTTCATTTTTCATCAAAACATATCACTGTTTGATGTTCAGATGGGGGACCGTAAAGCGAAAGCCAACCATTGATAAAAAATGTTCATTTATATTCAC
>NW_018401017.1:237-426 GCF_002168275.2 Theobroma umbraticum | reverse complement strand
AAGTGGTTTTATAAATTTATAAAACATTATAAGTTGAACTTTTATTCATTTGTTTGCTAAATCAAATCATAATTTGTTGTTTGTATCACTCATTGACAAAAGTCATCCATTGACAAAAAAAGTCCATTTATACTCATACCTTTGAAACCCCTATGACTCGCTTTCAATTGTTTTATAATCTTATAAATC
>NW_018401017.1:104-227 GCF_002168275.2 Theobroma umbraticum | reverse complement strand
AATTTTTTTTTCACTTTTAGTTCAAACGGATTATAATTTGATGTTTTCATTAGCAAACGTGAAGCAAAAGTCATCTATTGACAAGAAAAGTTCATTTATATCACTCATGCCTTTGAAAGCCTT
>NW_018401017.1:0-94 GCF_002168275.2 Theobroma umbraticum | reverse complement strand
TTAAGTGGTTGTATAGCTCTATAAATGATTTTTCAATTGATTTTTTTTTATTTTTGGTCTAAACAAATCATAATTTGTTGTTTGCATTGGGAAT
>NW_018401016.1:1177-1314 GCF_002168275.2 Theobroma umbraticum | reverse complement strand
AGCCTTATTACTCGCTTAAAATAATTTTATAACCTCATAATTGATTTTAATTTACGTTTTTTTAAAAATTTTTATTAGAACAAATTATAATTGAATGTCTGTCTCAAGAAACATGAAGAAAAAGATATCCATTGGCA
>NW_018401016.1:628-785 GCF_002168275.2 Theobroma umbraticum | reverse complement strand
TTTTTTATATTTTTTATTAAAACAGATTATAATTGAATGTCTACATCGAGAAATATGAAGAAAAAGATATCCATTGGCAAGAAAAGTCCATTTATTGTAACTAATGCCTTTGAAAGACTTATTACTCGCTTTAAATAGTTTTTTAATCTCATAATTA
>NW_018401016.1:223-368 GCF_002168275.2 Theobroma umbraticum | reverse complement strand
ATAGTTTTTTAATCTCGTAATTAGTTTTAAGTTGAACTTTTTTATATTTATTATGAAAATAGATTATAATTGAAAGTTTGCCTCAGGAAACGTGAAGAAAAAGATATCCACTGGTAAGGAAAGTCTATTTGTACTCACCCATGCC
>NW_018401016.1:0-127 GCF_002168275.2 Theobroma umbraticum | reverse complement strand
TTATAATTATATGTTTACCCCGAGAAATGTGAAGAAAAAGTTATCCATTAGCAAAAAAAGTCCATTTATAGTCGTCTTATTACTTGCTTTAACTGATTTTATAACCTCATACTTGATTTTAATTTGA
>NW_018401015.1:1666-1798 GCF_002168275.2 Theobroma umbraticum | reverse complement strand
GTTATTGATTAAATTGTGCCTTTGCAGGTGTGCTTCAAAAAAGGACTTTTAATTTGACTAAGATAGCGCATTCTAGGTGCAGGCTTTCTTTGCACATGTTTCAGTTTTTTGAGCATGTATCCCAGTACAAAA
>NW_018401015.1:1498-1656 GCF_002168275.2 Theobroma umbraticum | reverse complement strand
TGTGATTCTTGACCATTGCAAAGCTAAGAGGTAGAGCTATAACTTTCAAGTTTATCAATTTGCCCAGTTCTGCCTTGAACAAGGACAACAATGCATCGCAAGTCAATGCTGTGGTAGTAGAAAGCTAGAACCACAACACTACGGGTTTGTAAAGATGC
>NW_018401015.1:1351-1488 GCF_002168275.2 Theobroma umbraticum | reverse complement strand
ATGGGAGTCTGAACTGGACCAAAATTACGTTTTGAATCCCTATAAATGCATCCTTATGAAGCCAAATTGAAGGGAGGATAGAAGGAATCAGTTTTAGGTTATTTTAGAAGGAGATTAGCCACCAAGAACTCAGGAAA
>NW_018401015.1:730-853 GCF_002168275.2 Theobroma umbraticum | reverse complement strand
GAATTGGAATGGCATATGATCATAATTAGTGGCTTCGATGACTAAATTGATTTTGTATAAGATAAAGATATACCTATATGGCGTATGTAGTCAATATTAGAGCTTGAACTTAATGTGTCTATT
>NW_018401015.1:212-366 GCF_002168275.2 Theobroma umbraticum | reverse complement strand
ATTGTAATCTTAGGCTTGTTTGATTTGATTTTTATCCGATTTTATTACTACTTTAATTTTTTACTTTAAATTCTTCTTAATTAGATTTAGTTAATTTATCATTTATTTAGTTATTAGATTTTGTTTGTTAGGATAAAACTGAATTGTGTTAATT
>NW_018401015.1:0-143 GCF_002168275.2 Theobroma umbraticum | reverse complement strand
ATATTTGTGTGAATTGAAAATTAAAGAAAAATAGTCCTAGGATTTGGGTTTTTTATTGTGTTTTTTTACCTAATATTATTTTCATCATGAACTTGTCAGTTAAAATTCTACTACGCAAGTATACGTATCGAATAGACAGTATA
>NW_018401014.1:926-1021 GCF_002168275.2 Theobroma umbraticum | reverse complement strand
TTTCTTGATGTAGAAATTCAA
The DNA here is from genome assembly GCF_002168275.2 of Theobroma umbraticum. Taxonomy (NCBI): domain Eukaryota; kingdom Viridiplantae; phylum Streptophyta; class Magnoliopsida; order Malvales; family Malvaceae; genus Theobroma; species Theobroma umbraticum. The sequence goes on along the minus strand of NW_018401014.1, from coordinate 1,000 downwards.
TTATAATCTGTTTTAACTAAAAATATAAAAAAATAAACTTAAAATCAATAAGATTATAAAACCATTTAAAGCGA
>NW_018401014.1:770-916 GCF_002168275.2 Theobroma umbraticum | reverse complement strand
TTTGAAGGAATGAGAGACGATAAATGAACTTTTCTTCTCAATGAATGGCTTTTTCTACATGTTTTCTGAGACAGGCATTCAATTATAGTCTGTTTTAATGAAAAATGTTAAAAAATTCAACTTAGAATCAATTATGAGATCATAAA
>NW_018401014.1:337-554 GCF_002168275.2 Theobroma umbraticum | reverse complement strand
GTAAAATCATTTAAAGCGAGTAATAAGGCTATTGAAGGAATGGATAACTATAAATAGACTTCTCTTGCCAATGATTGGCTTTTTCATCACGTTTCTTGAAGTAGACATTCAATTATAATCTTGTTTAACCAATAATGTAAAAATAATTGAACCTATAATCAAATATGTGATTATTAAACCATTTAAAGTGAGTAATAAGGCTTTTGACTGAATGGGT
>NW_018401014.1:0-173 GCF_002168275.2 Theobroma umbraticum | reverse complement strand
ATTATAACCTATTTTCACCAAAAATATAGAAAAATTCAACTTAAAATGAATTATGAGATTATAAAACTATTTGAAATGAGTAATAAGGCTCTTAAAGGAATGAGAGACTGTAAATGGAATTTTCTTGCCAATGAATGCTTTTTTCTTTATGTTTCTTAAGGTAGACATTCAAT
>NW_018401013.1:1195-1308 GCF_002168275.2 Theobroma umbraticum | reverse complement strand
AAATAGATTTTTCTTCTTAATGAATGGCTTTTTCTACATATTTCTAAAGGCAAGTATTAAATTATAGTCTGTTTTAATGAATAATGTAAAAAAATTCAACTTAAAATCAATTA
>NW_018401013.1:997-1181 GCF_002168275.2 Theobroma umbraticum | reverse complement strand
TATTTAAAGCGAGTAATAAGGCTTTTAAAGAAATGGGTGACTATAAATAGACTTCTTTTGCCAATGAATGCCTTTTTATTCATGTTTCCCATGGTAGACATTGAATTATAGTCTGTTTTAACTAAAAATTTTAAAAAATCCAACTTAAAATCAATTATGATATTATGAAATAATTTAAAGCGAG
>NW_018401013.1:607-782 GCF_002168275.2 Theobroma umbraticum | reverse complement strand
AATGAGTAATAAGGCTTTTGAAGGAATGGGTAACTCTAAATGGACTTTTCTTCTAAATGAATAACTTTTTCTATACGTTCCTTAGGGCAAGCATTCAATTATAGTCTGTTTTAATAAAAATATATAAAAAAATTCTACTTCAAATCAATTATGAGATTATAAAAATATTTAAAAC
>NW_018401013.1:0-167 GCF_002168275.2 Theobroma umbraticum | reverse complement strand
ATATAAAAAAATTCAACTTAAAATCATATATGAAACTATAAAACAATTTAAAGCAAGCAATAAGGCTTTTGAACGAATGGGTGACAATAAATAGACTTTTCTTCTCAATGAATGACTTTTTCTATAGGTTTCTCGAGGTAGGCATTCAATTATAGTCTGTTTTAGTG
>NW_018401012.1:1726-1834 GCF_002168275.2 Theobroma umbraticum | reverse complement strand
TTATATTTCTCGAGGTAGACATGCAATTATAGTTTGTCTTAACCAAAAATGTAAAAAAAAAATGAACATAAAATCAATTTTGAGATAATAAAACCATTTAAAATGAGT
>NW_018401012.1:1572-1716 GCF_002168275.2 Theobroma umbraticum | reverse complement strand
TTGAAGGAATGGGTGACTGTAAATAGACTTTTCTTGTCAATAAATACTTTTTTCTTCACGTTTCTCAACGTACACATTTAATTATAATCTGTTTTAACTAATAATGTAAAAAAGTTGAATATAAAATCAATTATGAGATTATAA
>NW_018401012.1:1286-1562 GCF_002168275.2 Theobroma umbraticum | reverse complement strand
AGCGAGTAATTAGGCTTTTGAAATAATAGGAGACTATAAATGAATTTCTCTTATCAATGAATACCTTTTTCTTTATGTTTCTCGATGTAGACATTCAATTATAACCTATTTTAATTAAGAAAGTAAAAAAATTAAACTTAAATTTAATTTTGAGATTACGAAACCATTTAAAGTGAGTAATAAGACTTTTCACGGAATAGGTGACTATAAATAGAGTTTTCATGCAAATGAATTCATTTTTTTTCATGTTTCTAGAGGTAGACATTCATTTATAGT
>NW_018401012.1:575-922 GCF_002168275.2 Theobroma umbraticum | reverse complement strand
AGGTTTTTAAAGAAATGAGATACTATAAATGGACTTTTCTTCCCAATAACTGGGTTTTCTACATATTTTTCGAGGTGGGCATTCAATTATATTCTATTTTAATGAAAAATGTAAAAAATTCAACTAAAAATCAATTATGAGATTATAAAACGATTTAAAGTGAGTAATAAGGCTTTTGAAGGAATGCGCGGCTAGAAATGAACTTTTCTTGCCAATGTATGCCTTTTTCTTCATGTTTCTTGATGTAGATATTCACTTATATTATGTTTTAATCAAAGAAGTAAAAATAATTGAACTTAAAATTATTTATGAGATTATAAAACCATTTAAAGTGAGTAATAAGGCTT
>NW_018401012.1:0-466 GCF_002168275.2 Theobroma umbraticum | reverse complement strand
GTCGTAACCAAAAATGTAAAAAAAATTGAACATAAAATCAATTTTGAAATAATAAAACCATTTAAAATAAGTAATTAGGCTTTCGAAGGAACGGGTGACTACAAATGAACTTTTCTCGTCAATGAATGCCTTTCTGTTCAGATTTCATGAGTTAGACATTCAATTATAAACTGTTTTAATAAGAAAAGAAAAAAATTGAACTTAAAATCAATTTTGAGATTATAAAACCATTTAAAGCAAGTAATAAGGTTTTTGAAGGAATGAGATACTATAAATAGACTTTTCTTACTAATAGAATACCTTTCTCTTCACATTTCATGAGGTAGACATTCAATTATAATTTGTTTTAACAAAAAATGTAAAAAAAATTAAACTTAAAATCGATTTTTAGATTATAAAACCATTTAAATCAAGTAATAAGGCTTTTGAAGAAATGAGAGACTATAAATGGACTTTTCTTACCAAT
>NW_018401011.1:995-1108 GCF_002168275.2 Theobroma umbraticum | reverse complement strand
TTTTCTTCATGTATCCTAAAGTCGACATTTAATTATAATATGTTTTAATAAAAAAATGGAAAAAAAATTAACTTCAAATTAATTATGAAATTATCAAACCATTTAAAGTGAGT
>NW_018401011.1:379-582 GCF_002168275.2 Theobroma umbraticum | reverse complement strand
ATTCAACTTAAAGTCAATTATGAGATTATAAAACCATTTTAAGCAAGTAATAACACTTTGGAAAGTATAGGTGACTATAAATAGACCTTTCTTACCAATGAATATCTTTTTCTCTATGTTTCTTGAGGTTGACATTCAATTATATTCTATTTTAAAAAAGAATATAAAAAAAATCAACTTAAAGTCAATTACGAGATTATAAA
>NW_018401011.1:0-138 GCF_002168275.2 Theobroma umbraticum | reverse complement strand
CATTTAAAGTGTGTAATAAGGCTTTGGAAGGCATAAGTGACTATAAATGGACTTTTCTTACTAGTGAATATCTTTTTCTCCACGTTTCCCAAGGCAGACATTCAATTATAATCTGTTTTAATAAAAAATATAAAAAAA
>NW_018401010.1:2583-2738 GCF_002168275.2 Theobroma umbraticum | reverse complement strand
AAATGTAAAAAAATTCAACTCAAAATTAATTATGAGTTTATAAAACTGTTTAAAACGAGTAATAAGGCTTTTGAAGGAATGGGTGACTATAACTGGATTTTTTTTCACATTTTTGAAGGCAGGCATTTAATTATAGTCTGTTTTAACAAAAAATG
>NW_018401010.1:1886-2031 GCF_002168275.2 Theobroma umbraticum | reverse complement strand
TCAATTATGAGATTATAAAACAATTTAAAGCGAGTAATAAGGCTTTTGAAAAAACAGGTGACTATAAATAGACTTTTCTTCTCAATGAATAGCTTTTTTTGACGTTTCTCACTGTGGGCATTCAATTATAGTCTGTTTTAACAAA
>NW_018401010.1:1712-1876 GCF_002168275.2 Theobroma umbraticum | reverse complement strand
AAATTCAACTTAAAATCCATTATGAGATATAAAACAATTTCTAGTGAGTAATAAGGTTTTTAAAGGAATAGGTGACTATAAATAGACTTTTTTTCTCAATGAATGATTTTTTTGCACATTTCTCGAGACAGACATTTAATTATAGTCTGTTTTAACCATAAATG
>NW_018401010.1:1595-1702 GCF_002168275.2 Theobroma umbraticum | reverse complement strand
TAACTTAAAATCAATTTTGAGATTATAAAACAGTATAAAGCGAGTAACAAGGTTTTTAAAGGAATGGATGACTATAAATAGATTTTTCTTGCTAATGAATGCCTTTT
>NW_018401010.1:1284-1585 GCF_002168275.2 Theobroma umbraticum | reverse complement strand
TTCAAGGTAAACATTCAATTATTGCCTGTTTTAACTAAAAATGTAAAAAAATTTATTTTAAAATCAATTATGAGATTATAAAACAATTTACAGTGAATAATAAGGCTTTTGAAGGAATGGACGACTATAAATGGAATTTTTTCCTCAATGAATAGGTTTTTTTACACATTTCTTGAGGCAAGCATTCGATTATAGTCTTTTTAATCGTAAATGTAAAAAAATTCAACTTGAAATTAATTTTGGGATTATAAAACAATTTAAAGTGAGTAATGAGGCTTTTAAAGGAATAGGTGACTATAAA
>NW_018401010.1:998-1274 GCF_002168275.2 Theobroma umbraticum | reverse complement strand
TTGCCAATAAATGTCTTTGTTTCATGTTTCTCAAGGTAGCATTCAACAATTGTCTGTTTTAACCAAAAATGTAAAAAAAATTTAACTTTAAATCATTTATGGGATTATAAAACAATTTAAAGCAAGTAATAAGGCTTTTGAAGAAATGAGTGAATATAAATTGACTTTTCTTCCGAATGAATCGCTCTTTTTACACATTTATGAAGGCAGACATTCAATTATAGTCTGTTTAAACCATAAATGTAAAAAAATTTAACTTAAAATCAATTTTGAGAT
>NW_018401010.1:889-988 GCF_002168275.2 Theobroma umbraticum | reverse complement strand
TTTAAAGTGAGTAATAAGGCTTTTAAAGGAATGGATGACTATAAGTAAACTTTTCTTGCTAATGAATGCCTTTTTGTCATGTTTCTCAAAGTAAACATT
>NW_018401010.1:735-879 GCF_002168275.2 Theobroma umbraticum | reverse complement strand
CTGTTTTGACCCAAAATGTAAAAAAAATTATTTTAAAATTAATTATGATAGTATAAAATAATTTACACTAAGTAATAAGACTTTTGAAGGAATGGATGACTATAAATAGACTTTTTTTCTCAATGAATGACTTTTTTTACATAT
>NW_018401010.1:0-117 GCF_002168275.2 Theobroma umbraticum | reverse complement strand
TATAAAACTGTTTAAAGCGAGTAATAAGGCTTTTGAAGGAATGGGTGACTATAACTGGATTTGTTTTCACATTTTTGAAGGCAGGCATTTAATTATAGTCTGTTTTAACAAAAAATG
>NW_018401009.1:2751-3887 GCF_002168275.2 Theobroma umbraticum | reverse complement strand
TTTTTTAAATTTTTGGTTAAAACAGATTATAATTAAATGTCCACATCTAGAAATGTGAAGAACAAGGCACTCATTAGCAAGAAAAGTCCATTTATAGTCACCCATTCCTTCAAAAGCCTTATCACTCGCTTTAAAATTGTTTTATAATCTCATAATTAATTTTAAGTTGAACTTTTTATATTTTTTGTTAAAACAAACTATAATTGAATGTCTGTCTTAGGAAACGTGAAGAAAAAGACATCCATTGACAAAAAAAGTCCACTTATACTCTCCTATTCCTTCAAAAGCCTTATTACTCACTTTAAATGATTTTATAATATCAAAATTGATTTTAAGTTAAATTTTTTTAAAATTTTTTGTTAAAAAAGGCTATAATTGAATGTTTACCTAAGTGAACATGAAGCGAAAGCCATCCATTGGCACGAAAGTCGATTTATAGTCACTTAAGCCTTCGAAAGCCTAATCACCTACTTTAAATAGTTTTATAAGATAATAATTTATTTTAAGTTAAATTTTTTTACATTTTATGGTTAAAACAGATAATAATTGAAAGTCTGCCTTGAGAAACGTGAAGCAAAAGACATTCATTGATAAGAAAAGTTCACTTATAGTCACCCATTCCTTCAAAAGCCTTATCACTCTCTTTAAATGGTTTTATAATCTCATAATTGATTTTAGGTTTAATTTTTTTATATTTTTTATTGAAAAATATTATAAATGAATGCCTACCTCAGGAAACGTGAATAAGAAGGAATTCATTATAAAAAAAATCCATTTATAGTCTCCTATTCCTTTAAAAGGCTTATTTTCACTTTAAATGGTTTTATAATATCAAAATTGATTTTAAGTTGAATTTTTTAAAAAATTTTTGGTTAAAAAAGGCTATAATCGAATGTCGGCCTTAGGAAAGATGAAGCAAAAGGCATCTATTGGCACAAAAAGTCCATTTCTAGTCACTTAAGCCTTCGAAAGCCTTATTGCTTGCTCTAAATCGTTTTATAAGCTAATAATTGATTTTAAGTTGAACTGTTTTACATTTATGGTTCAAACAGACTATAATTGAAAGTCTATCTTGAGAAATATGAAGAAAAAAGCATTCATCGGCAAGAAAAGTCCATTTATAGCCACCCATTCGT
>NW_018401009.1:2500-2651 GCF_002168275.2 Theobroma umbraticum | reverse complement strand
ACTTATACTCTCCTATTCCTTCAAAAGCCTTATTACTCACTTTAAATAGTTTTAAAATGTCAAAATTGATTTTCAGTTGAATTTTTTTAAAATTTTCGGTTAAAAAAGGCTATAATTGAATGTTTACCTTAGTGAACATGAAGCGAAAGCC
>NW_018401009.1:2275-2434 GCF_002168275.2 Theobroma umbraticum | reverse complement strand
GCTCTAAATAGTTTTCTAAGATAATAATTTATTTTAGGTTAAATTTTTTTACATTTATGGTTAAAACAGACTATAATTGAAAGTCTACCTTTAGAAACGTGAAGAAAAAGACATTCATTGATAAGAAAAGTTCACTTATAGTCACCCATTCCTTCAAAA
>NW_018401009.1:1996-2250 GCF_002168275.2 Theobroma umbraticum | reverse complement strand
TTATAATCTCATAATTGATTTTAAGTTTAATTTTTTATATTTTTTATTAAAACAAATTATAAATGAATGCCTGCCTCAAGAAACGTGAAGAAAAAGGAATTCATTGTAAAAAAAAATCTATTTATAGTCTCTTATTCCTTTAAAAGGCTTATTTTTCAGTTTAAATGGTTTTATAATGTCCAAATTGATTTTAAGTTGAATTTTTTTAAAATTTTTGGTTAAAAAAGGTTATAATTGAATGTTTGCCTTAAGGA
>NW_018401009.1:1666-1885 GCF_002168275.2 Theobroma umbraticum | reverse complement strand
TAAATCGTTTTATAAGCTAATAATTGATTTTAAGTTAAACTATTTTACATTTATAGTTCAAACAGACTATAATTGAAAGTCTATCCTAAGAAATGTAAAGAAAAAAGCATTCATCAGTAAGAAAAGTCCATTTACAGTCACTCATTCCTTCAAAAGCTATATTATTCATTTTAAATGATTTTATTATCTCAAAATTCATTTTAAGTTCAATTTTTCTTA
>NW_018401009.1:1570-1656 GCF_002168275.2 Theobroma umbraticum | reverse complement strand
TAAAACAGATTATAATTTAATGCTTGTCTTACAAAACATATAGAAAAAGGCATTCATTGGGAAGAAAGGTCCATTTATACTCTCCC
>NW_018401009.1:1407-1552 GCF_002168275.2 Theobroma umbraticum | reverse complement strand
TCACTCGCTTTAAATGGTTTTATATTCTCATAATTGATTTTAAGTTAAATTTTTCTATATTTTTCATTAAAACAAACTACAATTGAATGCTTACCTCAGGGAACCTGAAGAAAAAGGCATTCATTGGTAAAAAAAATCTATTTAT
>NW_018401009.1:1128-1307 GCF_002168275.2 Theobroma umbraticum | reverse complement strand
CATAATTGATTTTAAGTTTAATTTTTTTATATTTTTTATTAAAACAAATTATAAATGAATGCCTAGCTTAAGAAACGTGAAGAAAAAGGAATTCATTGTAAAAACAAAATCTATTTATAGTCTCCTATTCCTTTAAACGGCTTATTTTTCAGTTTAAATGGTTTTATAATGTCAAAATT
>NW_018401009.1:971-1118 GCF_002168275.2 Theobroma umbraticum | reverse complement strand
TGAATTTTTTTAAAATTTTTGGTTAAAAGAGGCTATAATTCAATGTTTGCCTTAAGGAACATGAAGCAAAAGGTATCTATTGGCACAAAAAGTCCATTTATAGTCACTTAAGCATTCGAAAGCCTTATTGCTTGCTCTAAATCGTTT
>NW_018401009.1:830-961 GCF_002168275.2 Theobroma umbraticum | reverse complement strand
TAATTGATTTTAAGTTAAACTATTTTACATTTATGGTTCAAGCAGACTATAATTGAAAGTTTATCCTAAGAAATGTAAAGAAAAAAGCATTCATCAGCAAGAAAAGTCCATTTATAGTCACCCATTCCTTC
>NW_018401009.1:0-197 GCF_002168275.2 Theobroma umbraticum | reverse complement strand
TAATGTCAAAATTGATTTTAAGTTGAATTTTTTTAAAATTTTTGGTTAAAAAAGCCTTTAATTGAATGTTTTGCCTTAGGGAACGTGAAGCAAAAGCCATCCATTAATACGAAAAGTCGATTTATAGTCACTTAAGCCTTTAGAAGCTTTATTACTTGCTCTTAATAGTTTTATAAGCTAATAATTGATTTTTAGTT
>NW_018401008.1:2006-2088 GCF_002168275.2 Theobroma umbraticum | reverse complement strand
CTCAAGAAACATGCAAAAAAAGCTATTCATTGAGAAAAAAAGTCCATTTATAGTGACTTATTCCTTCAAAAGGCTTATTACT
>NW_018401008.1:1921-1996 GCF_002168275.2 Theobroma umbraticum | reverse complement strand
GGTTTTATAATCTCATAATTGATTTTAACTTGAATTTTTTTACCTTTTTGATTAAAACATACTATAATTGAATGT
>NW_018401008.1:1818-1911 GCF_002168275.2 Theobroma umbraticum | reverse complement strand
AAACGTGAAGAAACAAGCATTTATTAACAAAAAAAGTTCATTTAGAGTTACCCATTCTTTCAAAAGGCTTATTACTCACTTTAAATAGTTTTA
>NW_018401008.1:1306-1454 GCF_002168275.2 Theobroma umbraticum | reverse complement strand
ATTTTTTTATATTTTTCTTTAAAACAGACTATAATTGAAAGCCTGGCTCAGGAAAGGTATAGAAAAAGTCATTCACTGAGAAGAAAAATTCATTTTTAGTGACCCATTGTTTCGAAAGCCTTATTACTCAATTTAAATGATTTTATAA
>NW_018401008.1:1112-1296 GCF_002168275.2 Theobroma umbraticum | reverse complement strand
GATTTTAGGTTGAATTTTTTTACATTTTTCTTTAAAACATACAATAATTGAATGTCTAACTTGAGAAACGTGTAGAAAAAGCAATTGATTGAGAAGAAAAGTCTATTTATAGTCACTCATTCCTTCAAAGGGCTTATTCCTCGCTTTAAATAGTTTTATAATCTCATAATTGATTTTAAGTTGA
>NW_018401008.1:671-822 GCF_002168275.2 Theobroma umbraticum | reverse complement strand
TAAACGGTTTTATAATCTCGTAATTGATTTTAAGTTGAATTATTTTACATTTTTGTTAAAACAGACTATAAGTGATTGTTTACCTCAGAGAACGTGTAAAAAAAGCCATTCATTGAGAAAAAAAGTTCATTTATAGTCACTCATTCCTTTA
>NW_018401008.1:424-559 GCF_002168275.2 Theobroma umbraticum | reverse complement strand
CTCAAGAAAGGTGTAGAAAAAGTCATTCATTGAGAACAAAAATCTATTTTTAGTCACTCATTCTTTCGAAAGCCTTATTATTCGCTTTAAATGGTTTTATAATGTCATAATTGATTTTAAGTTAAATTTTTTTAC
>NW_018401008.1:0-195 GCF_002168275.2 Theobroma umbraticum | reverse complement strand
GATTTTAAGTTAAATTTTTTTATATTTTTTGTTAAAACAGACTATAATTGATTGGTTGCCTTAGAAAACGTACAGAAAAAGCCATTCATTTAGAAGAAAAATCTTTTTATAGTCACTAATTCTTTCAGAAGTCTTGTTACCTGCTTTAAATGGATTTATAATCTCATAATTGATTTTAAGTTGAATTTTTTTACA
>NW_018401007.1:1422-1515 GCF_002168275.2 Theobroma umbraticum | reverse complement strand
GGGAAATGGGAGGAAAAAGCCATTCATTAGTAAGAAAAGTCTTTTTATAGTCACCCATGCCTTCCAAAGCCTTGTTACTCGCTTTAAATAGTT
>NW_018401007.1:1288-1412 GCF_002168275.2 Theobroma umbraticum | reverse complement strand
GTAATTAATTTTAATTTGAATTATTTTGAATTGAATGTTTGCCTAGAGAAACATGAAAAAAACATGATTCATTGGCATGAAAAGTCCATTTATGGTCATCCATGCCTTTCAAAGGCTTATTGCT
>NW_018401007.1:741-857 GCF_002168275.2 Theobroma umbraticum | reverse complement strand
TGAATTTTTTTACAGTTTTATTTAAAATAGATTACAATTGAGTGTTTGCTTCAAGAAACGTTAAGAGAACATGATTCATTGGCAAGAGAAGTCCATTTATAGTCACCATGCCTTTC
>NW_018401007.1:0-186 GCF_002168275.2 Theobroma umbraticum | reverse complement strand
CTTATTACTCACTTTAAATGGTTTTATAATCTCATAATGGATTTTAAGTTAAATGTTTTTACAATTTTGGTTAAAATAGATTAAAATTGAATGTCTGCCTTGAGAAATATGAAGAGAAAGCCAATCATTGGGAAGAAAAGTCTATATGTAGTAACCCATGCCTTTGGAAGCCTTATTACTTGCTAT
>NW_018401006.1:1036-1210 GCF_002168275.2 Theobroma umbraticum | reverse complement strand
ATGGATACCCCCTACTCACCTCTAAATGGCGGGACACTACGTCGCTATTAATTTAAGTACACAACTAATGAATACTATGTGCCGTTCACTAGTTATCTCGCCCGGCACGCCACTCCAGCGCACTTCCTCTACTTATACGTTTCCTAGCAACCATCCAAACCCAATTTACTTAAT
>NW_018401006.1:900-1020 GCF_002168275.2 Theobroma umbraticum | reverse complement strand
AACAACTTAACCAACAACTTTCTTACCCAAATTTCCTAGTAAATTCCATACTTATACCATCATACATGCTCACAATGTTTACCAAAGAAAATTCCTAAATCTTTGCATGAATTCAACCAA
>NW_018401006.1:775-890 GCF_002168275.2 Theobroma umbraticum | reverse complement strand
TCCATATTCCTTACCTTGAGATTTTTAAGCCAAACCACCAAACTCTCCTTAAGTTTGGTTCTGAGGGAGGAAAAAGGGAAGACAACTCATGAGAAGGAACGAGAAAAGAAAGAAG
>NW_018401006.1:436-593 GCF_002168275.2 Theobroma umbraticum | reverse complement strand
GAGGAGGAAGGTGCTAGAATCTCAATGGGATAAGAAGAAAAATAATAAAAGTTGACACCACTTGGTCGGCCATGTGGAATGGAAAGGAAACAAAAGTCAAGAAAAAAATTCAAAGCTTTTCACTTAGTCAACAAGTAGTAAAATCTCTTGTCTCTTT
>NW_018401006.1:178-363 GCF_002168275.2 Theobroma umbraticum | reverse complement strand
GCACAATTCCCAATAAGCTCTGACATGTTTGGCAGACCATGGAGAGAAAGAAAAAGAAAAACAAAAGTCAAAGCTTTCTTTGTAAGCTTTGACCAATCAAAATAGTAAAATTACCATTTAACCCTCCTAAGTTCTCATTTTTTTTTATTAAGTCCTCTTATCACTTCTTAAATTCCAATTTTTTT
>NW_018401006.1:0-134 GCF_002168275.2 Theobroma umbraticum | reverse complement strand
ACCATAATATTTAAATATATACTTACCCGCTTGTGCTCTATTTAATAAAGACACATGAGTCTCTAACCTCGTTTTCCTTCCGTATTCTTCTTTTCTTCTTCTCCCCCACTTAGATTAGTCATATAACCATCTCT
>NW_018401005.1:1186-1305 GCF_002168275.2 Theobroma umbraticum | reverse complement strand
CTTACTTTAAGTGGTTTTATAATCTAATAATTGATTTTACATTTAAGTTTTTTATATTTTTGATTAAATAGATAATAATTGAATGTCTATATTGAGAAACATGAAGAAAAGAGCATTCC
>NW_018401005.1:560-681 GCF_002168275.2 Theobroma umbraticum | reverse complement strand
TTTTAAGTTGAATTGTTTTGCATTTTTGATTAAAAAAACTATAATTGAATATCTATCTTGGGAAACGTGAAGAAAAGAGCATTCATTGGCAAGAAAAGTCCATTTATAGTCACCTATTCCT
>NW_018401005.1:0-149 GCF_002168275.2 Theobroma umbraticum | reverse complement strand
AGCATTCATTGGCAAGAAAAGTCTATTTATAGCCTCTAACTCCTTCAAAATAGCATCTAAGTCTATTTTCCATTTTTCATTAAAATAGAATATAATTTAATGTTTACCATGAGAAGCATGAAGAAAAAAGCATTCGTTGGTAAGAAAAG
>NW_018401004.1:2146-2270 GCF_002168275.2 Theobroma umbraticum | reverse complement strand
ATTATGAGATTATAAAACTATTTAGAGCGAGTAATAAGGCTTTTGAAGGAATGGTTGACTGCAAATGGACTTTTCTTGCCAATGAATATCTTTTTCTTAACGTTTCCTGAGGTAGACATTCAAT
>NW_018401004.1:1662-1780 GCF_002168275.2 Theobroma umbraticum | reverse complement strand
CAATTATAGTCTGTTTTAATGAAAAATGTAAAAAAAATTAACTTAAAATCAATTTTGAGATTTAAAAACAATTTAAAGCGAGTAATAAGGCTTTTGAAGAAATGGGTGACTATAAATG
>NW_018401004.1:1130-1424 GCF_002168275.2 Theobroma umbraticum | reverse complement strand
GAATTATGAGATTATAAAACAATTTAACGCACGTAATAAGGGTTTTGAAAGAATAGGTGACTATAAATAAACTTTTTTGCTCATTGAATGGCTTTTTCTACAAGCTTTTTAAGATTGACATTCAATTATAGTTTGTTCTAATGAAAAATGTAAAAAACTTCAACTTAAAATTAATTTTGGTATTATAAAACTATTTTAAGTGAGTAATAAGGCTTCTGAAGGAATGGGTCACTATAAATAGTCTCTTCTTGCCAATGAATGCCTTTTTCTTCATTTTTCTCGAGGCAGACATTC
>NW_018401004.1:561-680 GCF_002168275.2 Theobroma umbraticum | reverse complement strand
CAATAAATAGACTTTTCTTCTCATTGAATGGCTTTTTCTATATGTTTTCCAAGACAGACATTCACTTATAGTCTGTTTTAAAGAAAAATGTAAAACAATTCAACTTAAAATTAATTATG
>NW_018401004.1:123-299 GCF_002168275.2 Theobroma umbraticum | reverse complement strand
TTTTAAGAAATAGGTGACTATAAATAGACTTTTCTTCTTAATGAATGGCTCTTTTTCCATGGTTCTCCAAGCAACCATTCAATTATAGTATGTTTTAATGAAAAATGTAAAAAAATCCAACATAAAATCATTTATGGGTTTATAAAACTATTTAAAGCGAGTAATAAGGCTTTTGA
>NW_018401004.1:0-113 GCF_002168275.2 Theobroma umbraticum | reverse complement strand
GACTATAGATAGGCTTTTCTTACCAATGAATGTCTTTTTCTTCATGTTTCTTGAAGTGAACATTCAATTATTGTCTGTTTTATTCAAAAATATAAAAAAATTCAACTTAAAAT
>NW_018401003.1:1344-1462 GCF_002168275.2 Theobroma umbraticum | reverse complement strand
TTAAATGATTTTATAACCTCATAATTGATTTTATTTTGAATTTTTTTATATTTTGTATTAAAACAGATTATTATTGAATGTTTACCTTGGGAAACATGAAGAAAAAGATATCCATTGG
>NW_018401003.1:1254-1334 GCF_002168275.2 Theobroma umbraticum | reverse complement strand
CCATTTATAGTCACCCATGCCTTCAAAGGATTTATTACTCGCTGTAAATGATTTTATAACCTCATAATTAATTTTTATTT
>NW_018401003.1:1120-1244 GCF_002168275.2 Theobroma umbraticum | reverse complement strand
ATATTTTTCATTAAAACATATTATAATTGAATGTCTACCTTTAGAAACATGAAGAAAAAGATATCCATTTGCAAGAAAAGTCCGTTTATAGTAACCCATGCCTTCGAAAGCCTTATTACTCGCT
>NW_018401003.1:792-925 GCF_002168275.2 Theobroma umbraticum | reverse complement strand
TTTGAATTTTTTTATATATTTTATTAAAATAAATTATAATTGAATGTCTGTCTCAAGAAACTTGAAGAAAAAGATATCCATTGGCAAGAAAAGTCTATTTATAGACACTGATGCCTTCAAAAGCCTTATTACT
>NW_018401003.1:441-609 GCF_002168275.2 Theobroma umbraticum | reverse complement strand
GGAAACGTGAAGAAAAAGATATCCATTGATAAGAAAAGTCTATTTATAGTCACCAATGCCTTCAAAAGCTTTAGTACTCGCTTTAAATGATTTTATAAGCTCATAATTAATTTCTAATTTGAATTTTTTTATATTTTTTATTAAAACAAATTATAGTTGAATGTCTAC
>NW_018401003.1:117-255 GCF_002168275.2 Theobroma umbraticum | reverse complement strand
GATTTTAATTTGAATTTTTTTATATTTTTTTATTAAAACTGATTATAATTGAATTTTACCTTGAGAAACGTGAAGAAAAAGATATCCATTGGAAGGAAAAGTCAATTTATAGTAACCCATGCCTTCGAAAGCCTTATT
>NW_018401003.1:0-107 GCF_002168275.2 Theobroma umbraticum | reverse complement strand
AATATTTTTATAACCTAATAATTGATTTTAATTTGAATTTTTTATATGTTTTGTTAAAATAGATTATAATTGAATGTCTGTCTTGAGAAATGTGAAGAAAAAGATAT
>NW_018401002.1:1085-1345 GCF_002168275.2 Theobroma umbraticum | reverse complement strand
TAGTTAGGGAGGGAGTCTTGAACGGTGTTGCATTTTGAAGAGGTCTTTTCCACTATTTTGTTAGCTTGCAGATGAGGTCTTAAATTAATTTGATGTTGCCGGCTTTTGGGAGAGAGAGAGAGAGAAAAGAGAGAGTGATCAGTTTTTGGGAAAGAAATAGATTATATAGTTAGGGAGGGAGTCTTGAACGGTGTTGCATTTTAAAGAGAGGGAATTATTTCCTTTTTCTTCTCAAGTTGGTGGCTTCTTGGAGCTGTCCA
>NW_018401002.1:591-703 GCF_002168275.2 Theobroma umbraticum | reverse complement strand
GTTAATTAAGGAATATAGATTTAAATAGAAAGCTTCAAAAAAATAAATAATTAATAATAATAATAATAAATACATGAACAAAGTAATACATCACCTTAAATTATTAAACATA
>NW_018401002.1:0-112 GCF_002168275.2 Theobroma umbraticum | reverse complement strand
AAGGATTAAGGAAACATCAATGGTTTAGGCTACAATAGAATAACTTAAGATTAAGAATAAACGGGCACCACCGAGGTGCTAACCCTTCTCCGTGTGTAACCACACTCCCGAA
>NW_018401001.1:1200-1351 GCF_002168275.2 Theobroma umbraticum | reverse complement strand
CTTAAAAGGCATGGGAGATTATAAATGGACTTTTCTTGCCTATGCATGGTTTTTTCTGCATGTTTTCTAAGGTAGACATTTAATTATAATATGTTTGAACCAAAAATATAAAACAAATTCAACTTGGAATCAATTATGAGATTATAAAACC
>NW_018401001.1:734-858 GCF_002168275.2 Theobroma umbraticum | reverse complement strand
TGAATGGCTTTTTCTTCATGTTTTCCAAGGCAAACTTTCAATTATAATCTATTTGAACTAAAAATGTAAGACAATTCAACCTAATATCAATTATGAGATTATAAAACTATTTAAAATGAGTAAT
>NW_018401001.1:94-269 GCF_002168275.2 Theobroma umbraticum | reverse complement strand
AGAGGCAGCATTAGTCGACTGAGAGCTTACTGCTAGAAACTAGGTTCAGAGATAGAGATGACTTAATCGACTAAGAGCATTTTGTCTGAAAATTTGAATTGAATGCTAAATGATAAATTAACAGCTAGAATTGTCTCCAAACTATTTTCAACGGTCAAAATCTATCTAACAGCCA
>NW_018401001.1:0-84 GCF_002168275.2 Theobroma umbraticum | reverse complement strand
TTTTTCAAGTATAAAAAGCATTCCCAATAGTTATGAATCAGTTTTTGAAGGCTTTCAAGATTAAAAAGAGCTCAAAATAGCAAA
>NW_018401000.1:693-1755 GCF_002168275.2 Theobroma umbraticum | reverse complement strand
ACTCGCTTTAAATAGTTTTACAATCTCATAATTGATTTTAAGTTTAATTTTTTTCCATTTTTGATAAAAATAGACTATAATTGAATATTTTCTCAAGAAACGTGTAGAAAAAGCCATTCATTGAGAAAAAAGTCCATTTATTGTCACCCATTACTTCAAAAGCCTTACTACTCGCTTTAAATTGTTTTATAATCTCATAATTAATTTTAAGTTAACTTTTTTCATATTTTTGGTTAAAGCAGACTATAATTGAATGTCTGCCTCAGAAAACGTGCATAAAAGGCCAATCATTTAGAAGAAACATCTATTTACACTCACCTATTTCTTCAAAAGGCTTCTTACTCACTTTAAATGGTTTTATAATCTGATAATTGATTTTAAGTAAATTTTTTTTACATTTTTGGTTAAAACAGACTATAATTGAATGTTTACCTCAAGAAACATGAAGAAAAAGACATTAATTGGCAAGTAAAGTCCATTTATAGTCACTCATTCCTTCAAAAGCCTTATTACTTGCTTTAAAAGGTTTTATAATATCATAATTGATTTTAAGGTGAATTTTTTACATTTTTGGCTAATACAGACTATAATTGAATGTTTGCCTAGGGAAACGTGTATAAAAAATCATTCATTGAGAAGAAAAGCCCATTTATTGTCACCCATTCCTTCAAAAGCCTTATTACTCGCTTTAAATTATTTTATAATCTCATAATTGATTTGAAGTTGAATTTTTTTATATTTTTAGTTAAAGTAGGCAATAATTGAATGTCTATCTTAGAAAACCTACAGAAAAAGCCGTTCATTTAGAAGAAAAGTTCATTTATTGTCACCCATTCTTTCAAAAGGTTTATTACTCACTTTAAATTGTTTTATAGTCTAATAATTGATTTTAAGTCAATTTTTATTATATTATTGATTAAAACAGATTATAATTAAATGTCTACCTTATGAAACGTCAAGAAACAAGCATTCATTGGCAAGAAAAGTCTATTTACAGTCTCCTATTCTTTCAAAAACATTTTTACTCGCTTTAAATTATTTTATAATCTCATAATTGATTTT
>NW_018401000.1:363-683 GCF_002168275.2 Theobroma umbraticum | reverse complement strand
TTTTTACATTTTTGGTTAAAACATACTATAATTGAATGTCTGTCTCGAGAAATATGTAGAAAAAGTAATACATTGAGAAGAAAAGCCTATTTATTATCACCTATTCCTTCAAAAGCCTAACTACTCACTTTAAATTGTTTTATAGTCTCATAATTAATTTTAAGATGAATTTTTTACATTTTTGGATAAAGCAGGCTAGAATTGAATGTCTGCCTTGGGAAATGTGTAGAAAAAGCTATTCATTGAGAAGAAAAGCCCATTTTATTGTTACCCATTCCTTCAAAAGCCTTATTACTCGCTTTAAATTGTTTTATAATCTC
>NW_018401000.1:0-344 GCF_002168275.2 Theobroma umbraticum | reverse complement strand
ATTTTTTTATATTTTTAGTTAAAGTAGGCTATAATTGGATGTCTGCCTTGGAAAACCTGCAGAAAAAGCCATTCATTCCGAAAAAAAGTTCATTTATAGTCACCCATTCCTTCAAAAGGTTTATTACTCACTTTAAATTGTTTTATAATCTAATAATTAATTTTAAGTCAATTTTTATTACAATATTGGTTAAAACAGATAATAATTGAATGTCTACCTTGAGAAACATCAAGAAACAAGCATTCGTTGGCAAGAAAAGTCTGTTCATAGTCTCCTATTCTTTCAAAAATCTTTTTACTTGCTTTAAATTGTTTTATAATCTCATAATTGATTTTAAGTTGAAT
>NW_018400999.1:3131-3250 GCF_002168275.2 Theobroma umbraticum | reverse complement strand
ATTTTTTTATTAAAACAAATTACAATTGAATGTCTGCCTTTAGAAACATAAAGAAAAAGATATCTATTGGCAAGAAAAGTCCATTTATAGTAACTCATGCCTTTGAAAGCCTTATTACT
>NW_018400999.1:2817-2969 GCF_002168275.2 Theobroma umbraticum | reverse complement strand
TTTAAGTTGATCTTTTTTATATTTTTTATTGAAATAGATTGCAATTGAATGTCTGCCTTAAGAAATGTAAAGAAAAAATATCCATGGATAAGAAAAGATTTTTTATAGTCACCCATGCCTTCGAAAGCCTTATTACTCGCTTTAAATAGTTT
>NW_018400999.1:2628-2765 GCF_002168275.2 Theobroma umbraticum | reverse complement strand
TATTAAAACAGATTATAATTGTATGTTTACCTCGAGAAACATGAGGAAAAAGATGTCCATTAGGAAAAAACTTTTATTTATACACATCGATGCCTTCAAAAGCCTTATTACTCGCTTTAAATGATTTTATAACCTCA
>NW_018400999.1:2038-2178 GCF_002168275.2 Theobroma umbraticum | reverse complement strand
TTCGAAAGCCTTATTACTCGCTTTAAATGCTTTTTTAATCTCATAATTAGTTTTCAGTTGGACTTTTTTATATTTTTTATTAAAACCGATAATAATTGAATGTCTATCTCGAGAAACGTGAAGAAAAAGATATCCATTGG
>NW_018400999.1:1745-1876 GCF_002168275.2 Theobroma umbraticum | reverse complement strand
TTTTATTAAAACAGATTATAATTAAATGTCTACCTTGGGAAACATGAAGAAAAAAGTATCCATTGACAAGAAAAGTTCATTTATAGTAACACATTCCTTCGAAAGCCTTATTACTCGCATTAACTAATTTT
>NW_018400999.1:1084-1238 GCF_002168275.2 Theobroma umbraticum | reverse complement strand
TTTAAACTTTTTTATATTTATTATTAAAAAAGATTATAATTGTATGTTTACCTCTAGAAACATGAGGAAAAAGATATCCATTAGGAAATCAATTCTATTTATAGACACCGATGCCTTCGAAAGCCTTATTACTCGCATTAACTAATTTTATAAC
>NW_018400999.1:936-1074 GCF_002168275.2 Theobroma umbraticum | reverse complement strand
ATTTTAATTTGAATTTTTTTATATTTTTATTAAAACAGATTATAACTGTATATTTACCTTAAGAAACGTGAAGAAAAAGATATTCATTAGCAAAAAAAGTCTATTTATAGACATCGATGCCTTCAAAAGCCTTATTAC
>NW_018400999.1:414-623 GCF_002168275.2 Theobroma umbraticum | reverse complement strand
TTTTTATTAAAACAGATTATAATTGAATGTCTGCCTTTAGAAACGTAAAGAAAACGATATCCATTGGTAAGAAAAGTTCATTTATGACTACCCATACCTTCGAAAGCCTTATTACTCGCTTTAAATAGTTTTTTAATTCCATAATTAATTTTAAGTTGAAATTTTTTATATTTATTATTTAAACAGATTATAATTGTATGTTTACCTCG
>NW_018400999.1:240-404 GCF_002168275.2 Theobroma umbraticum | reverse complement strand
AGAAAAAGATATCCATTAGGAAAAAAATTCTACTTATAGACACCGATTCCGTCAAAAGCCTGATTACTTGCTTTAATTGATTTTATAACCTCATAATTAGTTTTAATTTGAGTTTTTTTATCCTTTTTACTAAAACAGATTATAACTGTATATTTACCTTGAGA
>NW_018400999.1:0-136 GCF_002168275.2 Theobroma umbraticum | reverse complement strand
ATTGATTTTAATTTGAGTTTTTTTATATTTTTTATTAAAAAAGATTATAATTGAATGTTTACCTTGAGAAACGTGAAGAAACAGATACCCATTGGCAAGAAAAGTCCATATATAGTCACCCATGCTTTCGAAAGCC
>NW_018400998.1:1184-1309 GCF_002168275.2 Theobroma umbraticum | reverse complement strand
CATCTCAAGGAGATACTCAAAAGCATGCACCAATAGCTTTACTACCCTCTCTTGTTGCTGCACAGCTTATTAGATGTATTAGAGGAAATAGAGGCAAAGGTATTAGTACAGCCACTCAAGGTCAA
>NW_018400998.1:771-897 GCF_002168275.2 Theobroma umbraticum | reverse complement strand
CGATTGATGCACGTGTGTTGTATAATGTTGGTGTGACGTAGTTTTTCATTTCCTAGTATTTTGCATCTAGACTAGGTATAAAACGCTCTAAAAAGAGCAAGATTTGGTAGTTACAATACCCTTGAG
>NW_018400998.1:340-461 GCF_002168275.2 Theobroma umbraticum | reverse complement strand
CTATTGTCATAGAGTTTATAAAAGTATTCTCAAAAGAGTTACCTGGATTACCTCTAAAGCGAGAAACAGAGTTTTTGTATCAACTTGGTGAAAGATGCAAAACTTATATGTATACCATCGT
>NW_018400998.1:0-294 GCF_002168275.2 Theobroma umbraticum | reverse complement strand
ATTCATTCTAGTGTGTCATCATGAGGTGCACCAATGCTATTCGAAAAAAAAAATGGGTCCATGAGATTGCATATACATTATAGATACATGAACAAGGTGACGATAAAGAACACGTATCCTTTACTATGCATTGATGACTTGTTTGATTAACTCTGGGGAGCACAATGTTTCTCTAAGATTGCCTTAAGGTTAGGCTACCATCAATTAAGGATTAAGTAAGAAGATATGCCTAAGATCACCTTTCGTACTAGGCATGAGCATTATGAGTACTTAGTCATGTTGTTTAGGCTTACG
>NW_018400997.1:1972-6606 GCF_002168275.2 Theobroma umbraticum | reverse complement strand
AACATTCAATTATAATATATTTTAATCAAAAATGTAAAAAAAATCAACTTAAAAACAATTATGACATCATAAAACCAATTTAAAGCGAGTAATAAGGCTTTCAAAAGCTTAAGTGACAATAAACGAACTTGTTTTGTCAATGAATGGCTTTTCCTCATGTTTCCCAAGGTAGACATTTGATTATAATCTGTTTTAACTAAAATGTAAAAACATTCAACTTAAAATCAATTATGAGATTATAAAACCATTTAAAGTGAGTAATAAAGCTTTCGAATACTTGGGTAACTATAAATAAGCTTTTCTTTTCAATAAATAGCTTTGTCTTCATGTATCCTAAGGCAAACATTCAATTATAATCTGTTCTAACTAAAATATAAAAAAATTCAACTTAAAATTAATTATGAGATTACAAAACCATTTAAAGCGAATAATAAGGCTTTCGAAAAGTTGAGTGACTATAAGTGAACTTTTTATGCCAATAGATGACTTTGCTTCATGTTTCCTACTGTAGACATTTAATTATAATATATTTTAATCAAAAATATAAAAAAATTCAACTTAAAAATAATTATGAGATTATAAAATTAATTTAAAGCGAGTAATAAGCCTTTCAAAAGATTAAGTGACTATAAACAAACCTGTCATGTCAATGAATGGCTTTTCCTCACATTTTCCAAAGCAAACATTCAATTATAATCTATTTTAACCAAAATATTAAAAAAAATCAACTTAAAATGAATTATGAGGTTATAAAACCATTTAAAGCGAGCAATAAGGCTTTCAAATGCTTGGGTGACTATAAATGGGCTTCTCTTACCAATGAATACCTTTCTCTTTACGTTTTCCAAGGCAAACATTCAATTATAATCTGTTTTAACTAAAAATGTAAAAAATATTCAACTTAAAATCAATTCTGAGAATTCAAAACCATTTAAAGCAAGTAATAAGGCTTTTGAAAGTTTGCGTGACTATAAATAGACTTTTCATATCAATGGATGGCTTTTGCTTCATCCTAAGGTGAACATTCAATTATAATATATTTTAATCAAAAAAGTAAAAAAATTAACTTAACATCAATTATGAGATTATAAAACCATTTAAAGTGAGTAATAAGGATTTTGAAGGCTTGGGTGACTATAAATAGGCTTTTCTTGCCAATGAATGGGTTTTTCTTCATGTTTCCCAAGGTAACATTCGATTACAATCTGCATTAACAAAAAATGTAAAAAAACTTAATGTAAAATCAATTATAAGATTATAAAACTATTTAAAGCGAGTAATAAGGCTTTTGAAGGCATGGGTGACTATAAATAGACTTTTCTTGTCAATGAATGGCTTTTCATTATGTTTCTCAAGGTAGACAGTTGATTATATTTTATTTTAACTAAAAATGTAAAGATAATCGACTTAAAGTCAATTATGAGATTAGAAAACCATTTACAGTGAGTAATAAGTTTTTTGAGGGAATGTGTGACTATAAATAGACTTTTTTTGTCAATGAATGCCTTTTTTTTATATTTTCCATGGCAGGCATTCAATTAAAATCTGTTTTAGACAAAAATATAAAAGAATTCAACTTAAAATCAATTATGAGATTATAAAACCATTTAAAGCGAGTAATAAGGCTATCGAAGGCTTGAGTGACTATAAGTGGACTTTTCATATTAATGGATGGCTTTTGCTTCATGTTTCTTAAGATAGACATTCAATTATAATATTTCTTAATAAAAAATGTAAAGAAAATCAACTTAAAATCAATTATGAGATTATAAAACCAATTTAAAGCAAGTAATAAAACTTTCGAAAGCTTAGGTGACTATAAGTGGACTTTTCTTGTTAATAAATGGCCTTTTCTACATGTTTCCCAAGACAAACATTCAATTATAATCTATTTTAACCAAAAATGTAAAAAATTCAACTTAAAATCAATTATGAGATTATAAAACCATTTAAAGCGAGTAATAAGGCTTTCAAAGGCTTGAGTGACTAGAAATGAACTTTTCACATCAATAGATGATTTTTGCTTCACGTTTCTCAAGTTAGACATTAAATCATAATATATTTTAATCAAAAAAGTAAAAAATATAACTTAAAATTAATTATGAGATAATAAAAATATTAAAAGCCAATAATAAGGTTTTTGAAGGCTTGAATGACTATAAGTGAACTTTTCATATCAATAGATGGCTTTTGCTTCATGTTTCTCAAGGTAGACATTCAATCATATTATATTTTAATCAAGAAAGTAAAACAATATAACTTAAAATCAATTATGATATTATGAAACCATTCAAAGCGAGTAATTAGGCTTTCGGAGGCTTGAGTGACTATAAGTGGACTTTTCATATCAATAGATGGCTTTTGCTTCATGTTTCTCAAGTTAGACATTCAATCATATTATATTTTAATCAAAAAAATAAAACAATACAACTTAAAATCAATTATGAGATTATAAAGCTATTTAAAGCGAGCAATAAGGCTATTAAAGGCTTGAGTGACTATAAGTGGGCTTTTCTTCATGTTTACTAAGGTAAACATTCAATTATAATCTGTTTTAACCAAAAATATAAAAAACATTCAACTAAAAATCAATTATGAGATTTCAAAATTATTTAAAACGAGTAATAAGGCTTTTGAAGGCTTGGGTGATGATAAATGGGCTTTTCTTGTCAATGAATGAGTTTTTCTCCACGTTTCTTGAGGCAAAAAATTAATTACATTCTATTTTAACCAAAAATATAAAAAAATTTAACTTAAAATCAATTATGAGATTATAAAACCATTTAAAGCGAGCAATAAAGATTTTAAAGGTTTGAGTGACTATAAATGGACTTTTCTTGTCAATGAATGGCTTTTTCTTCAATTTTCTAAACTAAATATTCAATTATAATCTGTTATAATAAAAAATGTAAAACAATTCAACTAAAAATCAATTATGACATTACAAAACTATTTAAAGCAAGTAACAAGACTTTCGAAGGCTTGGGTGATTATAAATTAGCTTTTCTTGATAATGAACAGGTTTTTCTTAACATTTTCCAACGCAAACATTTAATTATAATCTGTTTTAACCAAAAATATAAAAAAATTCAACTTAAAATCAATTATGAGATTATAAAACCATTTAAAGCTTTTGAAGGCTTGAGTGACTATAAATGGACTTTTCTTATCAATGAATGGCTCTTTCTTCAATTTCCTAAACCAAACATTCAATTATAATCTGTTTTAATATAAAATGTAAAACAATTGAACTAAAAATCAATTATGAGATTATAAAACCGTTTAAAGCAAGTAACAAGGCTTTTGGAGACTTGGGTGACTATAAATAGGCTTTTCCTGTTAATGAATGGGTTTTTCTTAATGTTTCCCAAGGAAAACATTCAATTATAATCTGTTTTAACAAAAAATGTAAAAAACATTCAACATAAACTTAATTATGAGATTATAAAAGCATTTAAAGCGAGTAGTAAGACTTTTGAAGGAATCGGTGACTATAATTGAACATTTCTTGCCAATGAATGGCTTTTTCTTTATGTTTCCTAAGGAAAACATTCAATTCTAATCTGTTTTAACCAAAAATGTAAAAAAATTCAACTTAAAACAATTATGAGGTTATAAAACCATTTAAAGCGAGTGATAAGGCTTTCGAAGGCTTGGATGACTATAAATGGGCTTTTCTTGCCTATGAATAGGTTTTTCTTCATGTTTCTTTAGGCAAACATTCAATTATTATCTGGTTTACCTAAAAATATAAAAATATTTAACTTAAAATCAATTATCAGATTATAAAACCATTTAAAGTGAGTAATAAGGCTTTTGAAGGTTTTGGTGACTATAAATGGGCTCTTCTTGCCAATGAATGGGTTTTTCTTCATGTTTCCTGAGGCATGGATGTAATTATAATCTGTTTTTAATAAAATGTAAAAAAATTCAACTTAAAATGAATTATGAAGTTATAAAACCATTTAAAGCGAGCAATAAGGCTTTCGAAGGCTTGGGTGACTATAAATGGGGATTTTTTGCCAAAGAATAAGTTTTTCTTCACGTTTCTAGAGGCAAACATTCAATTATAATTTGTTTTAACCAAAACTATAAAAAACATTCAACTTAAAATCAATTATGAGATTACAAAACTATTTCAAGTGAGTAATAAGGCTTTTGAGGGAATGAATGACTATAAATGGACTTTTTTTATAATGAATACCTTTTTCTTCACGTTTTCCAAGGTGAACATTCAAATATAATATGTTTTAACCGAAAGCATAAAAAATTTAACTTAAAATCAGTTATGAGATTATAAAACCATTTAAAGTGAGTAATAAAACTTTCAAAGGCTTGAGTGACTATAAGTGAACTTTTCATGCCTATGGATGACTTTTGCTTTATGTTTCCTAAGGTAGACATTCAATTATAATATATTTTAATCAAAAAAATAAAAAAGTTTAACTTCAAATCAATTATGAGATTATAAAACCATTTAAAGTGAATAGTAAGGCTTTCAAAGACTTAAGTGACTATAAATGGATTTTTCATGTCAATAGATGGCTTTTACTTCACGTTTCTCAAGGTAAACATTTAATCATAATATATTTTAGTCTGAAAAATGCAAGTTAAAATCAATTATGACATCATAA
>NW_018400997.1:1849-1962 GCF_002168275.2 Theobroma umbraticum | reverse complement strand
AGCGAGCAATAAGGCTTTCGAAGGTTTGGGTTACTAGAAATGGGCTTTTCTTCATGTTTCATGAGGTAAACATTCAATCATAATCTGTTTTAACTAAAAATGTAAAAAACATT
>NW_018400997.1:1731-1839 GCF_002168275.2 Theobroma umbraticum | reverse complement strand
TCAATTATGAGTTTACAAAATCATTTAAAGTGAGTAGGAAGGCTTTTGAAAGAATAGATGACTATAATTAGACTTTTTGTGCTAATGAATAGTTTTTTTTTCATGTTT
>NW_018400997.1:1085-1483 GCF_002168275.2 Theobroma umbraticum | reverse complement strand
TTTTAAGTTGAATGTTTTTTACATTTTTAGTTAAAACATATTATAATTGAATGTTTGCCTTAGCAAACATTAAGAAAAACCCGTTCATTGACAAGAAAAGCCCATTTATAGTCACCCAAGCCTTCGAAAACTTTGTTACTTGCTTTAAATAGTTTTATAATCTCATAATTGATTTTTATTTGAATTGTTTTACATTTTTTGTTAAAATAGATTATGATTGAATGTTTGGTTTAGGAAATTGAAGAAAGAGCCATTCATTCACAAGAAAAGTACATTTATAGTCACTCAAGTCTTCAAAAGCTTTATTGCTCGCTTTAAATAGTTTTATAATCTCATAATTAATTTTAAGTTGTAATTTTTTACATTTTTGATTAAAACAGATTATAATTAAATGTTTG
>NW_018400997.1:588-1009 GCF_002168275.2 Theobroma umbraticum | reverse complement strand
TTGTTACTTGCTTTAAATAGTTTTGTAATGTCATAATTGATTTTTAGTTGAATTATTTTACATTTTTTGTTAAAACAAATTATAATTGAATGTTTGGTTTAGGAAATTGAAGAAAAAGCTATTCATTGACAAGAAAAGTTCATTTTTAGTCACTAAAGCCTTCCAAAGCTTTATTGTTCGCTTTAAATGGTTTTATAATCTCATAATTAATTTTAAGTTGAATTTTTTTATTATTTTTGGTTAAAACAGATTGTAATTAAATGTTTACCTCAAGAAACGTGGAGAAAAACCCATTCATTGGCAAAAAAAGCACATTTATAATCGCCCAAGCCCTCAAAAGCCTTATTACTTGCTTTAAATGGTTTTGTAACCTCATAATTGATTTTAAGTTGAATGTTTTTTACATTTTTGGTTAAAACAG
>NW_018400997.1:107-268 GCF_002168275.2 Theobroma umbraticum | reverse complement strand
TTTTAAGTTGAATTTTTTTACATTTTAGTTAAAACAGATTATAATTGAATGTATGCCTCGGGAAACGTGAAGAAAAAACTATTTATTGGCAAGAAGAGCCCATTTATAGTCACCCAAGCCTTTAAAAGCCTTATTACCCACTTTAAATGATTTTATAATCT
>NW_018400997.1:0-97 GCF_002168275.2 Theobroma umbraticum | reverse complement strand
TTTAAGTTGAATATTTTCATATTTTTAGTTAAAACAGATAATAATTGAATGTTTACCTTAAGAAACATGAAGAAAAACCCATTCATTAGCAAAAAAG
>NW_018400996.1:1667-1789 GCF_002168275.2 Theobroma umbraticum | reverse complement strand
ACTACAACCTCATCTTAAGAGGAGACTACTTTCACACCTCAAGCTTTTTCCATGTAAACTCCAACCTCCTTAAAGGGTAAATGAAGATTTCAACCAAAGTCAAGCTAGTGACTATAAACGAG
>NW_018400996.1:1267-1420 GCF_002168275.2 Theobroma umbraticum | reverse complement strand
TGCAATTTAAGTTTTGGGGAAGGTTTTATTGTTATTAGTTTTTGTGATAGTTTAGATTAGTTTATTTTCGTTAATTTTTTTTTATTTCAACTAGATTTACTTGTGCCAGCTTCATTTAATTTACTTATCCAATGATGAAAACTCAGTTATATT
>NW_018400996.1:814-1187 GCF_002168275.2 Theobroma umbraticum | reverse complement strand
AATTTCTACATTTTGAGCACTATGTCTTTTTTTTAGATTTATTAAATATATTTAGAAAAGGTTTATGTGAATGCAAGTTTTTGAATTATGTATTAAGTTTTAGAATTTGTTTGATTCTTTCTCGAGGTGAAATCCTAGGCTATACTTAGTTAAGGAGATTATTAGGCAATTTTTGGACCGATTGAGCCTTTTGTAGCCTTCATTTACATAAATTATCCTTAGTTTCCCTTTTTTAAGCCTAATGACATCTTTTCTTTCTTTGAACACTTAATTTTTAGCTTAGACCCTTATATTAATATTTTCAACAATTCTTGCATCTCTCATTCTTAAGTGCATAAGTCAATTTAGAATGTGTTATGAGCCACATAGTGAA
>NW_018400996.1:562-676 GCF_002168275.2 Theobroma umbraticum | reverse complement strand
GAACAAAAGAAAAATTTTGATGAAAAAGGGGTATACTAAGTGAAGGAAAATAAATCTATGAATAGCTTCTAGATTGACTATGTGCTTAGGGTGATTTGAGCTATACATTATCTC
>NW_018400996.1:124-368 GCF_002168275.2 Theobroma umbraticum | reverse complement strand
TTTGAATTTTGCATGAATATAAACTTATCCAGATTGTACAATATTCTAAGTGAAAAGATTGCACACACACATGGAATTTCACTTAATGGTAAGTTTGCATTTGAATTGAGACAAGAACTTGAATAATATTTACGTGTTGCCTAGAGTTATGAATATGGATTAACTATGGAGGATATTAAAGGTAATTAATAAAATAGTGCAATTGAATTCTAGTTAAATGTTTTCATCTTTAAGTTATTGCATG
>NW_018400996.1:0-114 GCF_002168275.2 Theobroma umbraticum | reverse complement strand
TTTTGCTCGAGGACTAGCAAAATCTTAAGTTTGAGAGTGGGATAACTCTATTATATAGAATTATTTTAACACATTTTGGGAGCTTAAGTAGCTAGATCTTTGAGATTTTAGGTT
>NW_018400995.1:1224-1366 GCF_002168275.2 Theobroma umbraticum | reverse complement strand
TAGAGGGTCACATGGTAAATAAGGAAAAATTTGAGGACTTATGTGTAATTTCAATATTTGGAATTAAATGGAAATTTACTAACCAAGAAAAGTTAGATTATGAGGAATATGAGATGTATATATGAATTCACTATTACATGTA
>NW_018400995.1:816-985 GCF_002168275.2 Theobroma umbraticum | reverse complement strand
TTGAATAAATCACCAAATAAAATGTAAAGTAAAGCTGCATGGAGTGTGATTGGTGGAATAAGGTGGCAAATGAAAAAAAAAACGATGAGAATGTGAGGTGGTGAATGAAAGATAAGTAGGATAGATTTTGGACCAATGAGTAAAAGAGACAATTTGTGCATGAAATGTG
>NW_018400995.1:694-806 GCF_002168275.2 Theobroma umbraticum | reverse complement strand
AAAAATGAAAAATGAAGGTGACGAGTGGAAAGGTTTCAAAAGCTTTTGCCTTGTTATATTATCCACATAAAAGAAAAAGTAATATGCGAAAAAGTTACTAAGCTTTGGGCAA
>NW_018400995.1:0-242 GCF_002168275.2 Theobroma umbraticum | reverse complement strand
TGGGAGGTAAATAAGCAATGGGTAAGTGTTTTAGTCTTGAAATCACAAGTAGAAATGAAAAATGAGATGTATATTGATTGTCTATGTTTGTGGTAGCAATGGTGGCTATAGATGTGAGGAGGTTGTGAATCATATTTTGAAATTTAAGCTTGAACCAAGAGGTAAGCATGCAAAGTAACGACATTGTCTTGTATAAGCTTTGGTTGGTTGAAGTATATGGATTGAATGATAAATGCTTGTGA
>NW_018400994.1:4041-4293 GCF_002168275.2 Theobroma umbraticum | reverse complement strand
TTTAATAAAAAATATAAAACAATTCAACTTAAAATCGATTATGAGATTATAAAGCCATTTAAAGCAAGCAATAAGGGTTTCGAAGACTGGAGTAAATATAAATAGACTTTTCTTATCAATGGATGGCTTTTGCTTTACTTTTCTCGAGGTAGACATTAAGCTATAATATATTTTAACTAAAATATTTAAAAATTCAAATTAAAATCAATTATGAGATTATAAAATCATTTAAAGCAAATAATAAGGCGTTCG
>NW_018400994.1:3237-3528 GCF_002168275.2 Theobroma umbraticum | reverse complement strand
TATTTAAAGCAGGGAATAAGGCTTTCAAAGGTTTGGCTTGATACAAATAGGCTTCTCTTGCCAATGGGTAGCTTTTGCTTCACGTTTCCTGAAGTAGACATTCAATTATTATCTATTTTAATAAAAAATGTAAAAAAATTCAACTTAAAAACAATTACGAGCTTATAAAAATATTTAAAGTGAGTAATAAGGTTTTCAAAGGCTTGAGTGAATATAAATAGACTTTTCTTGTCAATGGATGGCTTTTGTTTCATGTTTCCTAAGCCAGACATTAAGTTATAATATAGTTTA